>NC_053023.1:365007219-365173243 GCF_003073215.2 Triticum urartu
ACTTGGTCGGCTCAAAAAGCACGAAAGCTAATTGCAGATCTTCTCTGAGGCCACCTCTGAATTGATCAATCATGCTCTTTTCATCAGGGACGTCTTGTTTAGCAAAGTGAGCGAGCCTCTGAAACCGGATATTGTATTGATACACGGACATGCTGCCTTGCTTGAGATTGCGGAACTCCTCACGCTTACTCTCAGCAACACTTTGTGGAATGTGGTGAGCTTTGAAGTCTCGGCGGAAATCATCCCAGGTAATCACACGACCTCCTCTGGAATCTTTGTATTGTTGATACCACTCAGCAGCTTGGTCTTTGAGTTGAAACGAAGCAAACTTGACAAAGTCCTCAGGCCTGACATTGCTACACTCATGTGTTTGCAGATATCCACGAGCCAGTCGTTGGCGTCTGTGGCCTCGACACAATTACTGAAGGACTTCGGCTAGTTTGTGAGGAACTGATTGAGGGTAGCAAACTGAGGCTGATTGTTGCCTTGGCCTTGATTTCCTTGGTTGCCTTTCCCTTGGTTGCGCTCTTGCAAGAGTTGCAAAAGCATCTGAGTGTTGGCGTTGGTGGCTACCATGACAGCTTGCCATGCCTCCGAAGGTGGAGGTGGTGGCGGAGGTTCCAGATTCTGACGCGTTGGAGGAGCCATCCTGAAGAGGTTGACATCCGTTAGCATCTTGAAAGACATATATTCAAGCTGAATCAATGGATCGAAATTGCAACATATAGCATTAACATTCGAACAAGAATGAACGAATGAATTCCAAAGTAAATCATCACACTTCCATAAATTGAGAAGCCACTTAGATAGAGATAGATGAATAAAGAAACAAGGTACAGACATGAACAAATAATTGGTAAGGATTACCCAATCACAAACCAAATATCTACGGGAAGAAATACTGGAGCTACATGAATTCCCACCTATGGAACTCCCAAAACTTTCTGGTTATGCAATCAGGTGTTGGGGATACAGGGGAAGCATAATATCTCACACAAAACTAGCAAATCCTACATCCAGCTGTATCCATCCTTCAACACATAACCAAGAAACCTTCGGAAATCATTTACCTCAACCTTCAAAAAGCATCAGTTATACGAGTTATGGCAATACTCCCAAACTCCCGCCCCAGTACTAGGTGGCGTCGAGGTTGTCTCACCAACAACTGCATAAAAGAGTTTTTGATGTCGGCGAACTCAGGTATTCCAGAACTGCAACGATAAAATTGTGACGACAACACCTCGGAGCTCAACTCCCCGGGACACTGCCACAACCCCTAAATGTCAGGAGGCACCAAGAACAATGTTCTCGTCACAAAACCATCGGAACGATTCCCAGATACCCGTGTGATACTAAAAAAATTAGTGAAATTTGAGGGGAGAAGAGTCAAAACTCTACGTCAGGAGGCCTCACCAGAGCGACGAAGGGACTGAGGACTAAAAATAATCCTACTCTCCGATATATATAATCCTAAGACTCAAAACATTAGTTCTAGACTCAACAACGTCAGCGATTCGATCAAGCAGGGGGCTCCTAAGTCGGGAAAGGCTCTGATTACCAACTTGTAACACCCTCGATGCGGCTATATCTCCCATGTGTCGAGGCACGACTTAGAGGCATAACCGCATAGTAGGCATGTCGCAAGAGGGGTAATCTTTACACATAACATGTACTGAATAAGAAAGGGATAAATAGTTGGCTTACAATTGCCACTTCACACAATACATAAATATATCATACATCATCCAAAAAACAATCAAGTTGCGACTACGGAACCAAATAAAAGAAAGACAACCCCAAATGCTAGATCCCCGATCGCCCCAACTGGGCTCCTCTACTGATCATCCGGAAAAGAAACATAGTAACGTCTCGAATCCTTTTTGAACTCCCACATGAGTTTGATAGTGTCTCCTGCACTGGCATCATCGACACCTGCATCTGTTTGGAAGTATCTGTGAGACACGGGGACTCAGCAATCTCACACCCTCGTGATCAAAACTATTTAAGCTTAAGGGTAGGAAAGGGTAGTGAGGTGGAGTTGCAGCAAGCACTAGCATATATAGTGGATAACTTACACAAATGAGAGCGAGAAGAGAAGCAAAGCACGGACGAGAAGCTAATAGTGATCAAGAAGTGATCCTAAAGCTACTTACGTTCAAGCATAACACGAGACCGTGTTCTCTTCCCGGACTCCACCGAAAAGAGACCATCACGACTACACACGCGGTTGATTCATTTTAATTAAGTTAAGTGTCAAGTTCTCTACAACCGGATATTAACAAAATCCCATCTACCCATAACCGCGGGCATGACTTTTGAAAGTTCAAAACCCTGCAGGGGTGTCCCAACTTAGCCCATCACAAGCTCTCATGGTCAACGAAGGATATTCCTTCTCCCAGAAAAGACCCGATCAGACTCGGAATCCCGATTACAAGACATTTCGGCAAGGGTAAAACAAGACCAGCAAAGCCGCCCGAATGTGCCGACAAATCCTGATAGGAGCTGCACATATCTCGTTCTCAGGTCACATCGGATGAGCCAGACGTCGGGTTGACATAGACCCTGGTTGCCCAGGGGGCGCCAGACATCGCTCAGGTTGGACCAACACTTAGAGAAGCACTGGCCCAGGGGTTTAAAATAAAGATGACCCTTGAGTCCGCGGAACCCAAGGGAAAAGGCTTAGGTTGCAAATGGTAAAACCAAGGTTGGGCCTTGCTGGAGGAGTTTTATTCAAGGCGAACTGTCAAGGGGTTCCCATAACACCCAACCACATAAGGAACGCAAAATCAAGGAACATAACACTGGTATGACAGAAACTAGGGCGGCAAGAGTGGAACAAAACACCAGGCATAAGGTCGAGCCTTCCACCCTTTACCAAGTGTATAGATGCATTAAAGTAAAGATATAATAATGATATCCCAACAATATCCATGTTCCAACATGGAACAAACTTCAACTTCACCTGCAACTAGCAACGCTATAAGAAGGGCTGAGCAAAGCGGTAACATAGCCAAACAACGGTTTGCTAGGAAAGGTGGGTTAGAGGCTTGTCATGGCAATATGGGAGGCATGATATACCAAGTGGTAGGCATCGTGGCATAGCAATAGAGCGAACAACTAGCAAGCAAAGATAGAAGTGATTTCAAGGGTATGGTCATCTTGCCTGCAAAGTTCTCAGAGTTGACGAAAGCTTGATCCTCGTTAGCGTACTCAGCAGGTTCCTCGATCATGTACTCGTCAGCTCACAGACTTAGTGAAAATACTAACATGCTAGAAATTAACATCAGGAAGCAATGTTTAGAGCAAGCAAACAACATGCTACAGGAACATATCATAGCAAACAAAGGCATGGCATGAAGCTACTAAATGCATAGAACAAAAGTCCCTTACTTATCATGAGCCACAAAGGCAAAGAAGATATGATGGCACCCATGTAAACATAGCAAGTTTTATTAACAGTTTCAGACTAGGCAGAAAACTGAGCATGGCATAAACAGAGTTACGAAGGCATCCTTGTGAGATATATTCACTCACCACAAGGCATTGCATGACAAGACAAGCATAGCATCAGCAATAATACATGTTCATGAAGCTAACCATGGCAAAAGCAAGTTCATAGCATGCATCGATCAACTACAACAACCATGGCAAAATTAAGTAACATGTAAACAATCTGCCAGGAACATTTTATAGAAAAAGTAGAGCAAGATTAAGTCATGCTAGGGCACTCCATAATTGCAAACAGGGGCATGGATGGATAGAGCACAACCATATGTCCAAATCATCCTTACTGAAGCAACTCAAAACAAGCATGGATCTCACTGTAGCATCATGGTTACATGGCATAAAAATAACAGCAGGAAAATGACTTAGTGAAATCCTAAGTCCCTGAAATCAGCAATAACACGAAGGCTAATTTGCATGCTTGTGCTAGTCACCACATTGATCACAAAAATACATGGCAAGCACCCATGTAAAGAAGGCATGGCATAGATCGAAACACATGTAGAGCTCATGTTCATATGAAGCACCCATCAAATGTGACAAAAATGACAATTCCTCATAATCTGCTAAGCAACAGGAGCTAACATTTTATAGCACTCTTGCATCAGTGATTTGGGCATCAAGATAGACTCGAACAAGCAAATAACAATGGAATGAAATGAAGAGCACATCTTGATGAACATTTTGATATATGATGCGCAGGAAATGGAGCTACGGTCATGGAGTTATGGCATGAAGAACAGAGCATTAAAATATGAGAGAGGGATAGGACTTAGTGAAAAATCGACCTCGGGTGCACAGATCTAGGGTTTCCGAGGTCAACGGCGAGTAGGCGACTACTCCGGCGATGTGGTAGAGGGGCGGCGCCGGAGGGTGGTCGGGGAGGTCGGGGCAGGGTGGATCCGGCCGTGGCTCACCGGATCCGGCCGGTCTCCAGTGAAGGCGGTGCGGGGGAACACGGGGTAGGGCGGAGAGGCGCGCGGACGGGGCACGGGTGTCGTGGGGCGGCATGCGGCGGCGCCGGACGGGGCGTCGCCGGGGCTGGGCGGCGCGCGGGCTCGCGGCCAGAGCGGCGGCGGGATGCCCAGCGACGGCGCGGGCGGAGCACGGGCGGTGGGGAGGCGGAAGGACGGCGGAGGAGCGGGCCCGCGGAGGCCGGCTGCGGGCCTCGGCGGGCCGACGCGGCGGAGGGCGGTGGCCGGACACGTGTCGGGCTTCGATTGGCTGCGGGCGGTGGCACGGGCGTGTCCGACGGGAGCGGACACGTCCGGCGGCGGAGAGGGAGCGGGGATAGGGTTTGTCTGCGCGAAAAAAAGGAGGGGATCACACATATATAGCTAGGAGGAGGTAGGAGTGTCCAAATGAGGTGTAGTTTTCGCCCACGTGATCGTGATCCGACGACAGAGGACATGGAAGAGGTTTGGGTGGGTTATAGGGCCGTTTTGGAGGGGTGTTGGGCTGCAACACACAAGAGGACTTTCTGGTTACCCAGTTAACCGTTGGAGTATCAAACAGACTCCAAATGGCACGAAATTTAAAAGGCGGTCTACCGGTAGTGTACCAAGGCCACTTGGCAAATTTCGGTCCATTCCAAGAACGTTTAACACCTGCTCATGAAAAGAGACAAAAGGGGTACGCCGGAGGACGTAGGAGTGTCGGATTGCAAAACGGACAACGGGGAAGATGTTCGGATGCAAGAGACGAACACGTATGCAAATGAGATGCACATGATGGCATGATATGAAATGCATGACATGAACAAAATGCAAAACAAAGACAAAACCCAACCACGAAGAGAAATCTCATAACTTAAAGCCAAAAATGGCTGAGTCGGAGTTACAAATATGGTAAGTTACATCTGGGGTGTTACACATGAACATGATATGAAGCATTTGGTTGCCATGACGGAATGAAAGAGGGTGCCATGGTGGCGAATCCGAAAATGATGCCACAGCAACATATCGGTTCTGGTAACTCGATTGAGATACCGATGCAAAAGAAAAGTGTGCGGATGTGTGGAACACACAAGAGATGGTGGGGTGGTCCCAGTTACCGAGTGACCCACGGGTCGACGGCGGTGTCAAACGAGGGATCAACTAACGTTCACGGGCAGATACAACATCTAAACATGCATCTCATACAACACATGCATTCGTCCACGGGAGTTCGTCTCGGCAGTTATACCTTCGAAGCATGCAAACGGGACGGTTCGGGTTCGGTGCAAAGTAGAGGAAGTAGGCGTTCTCGGGGCGTTCGTAGTGGGGGTAGTCGTTCATGTTCGAGAAGCAGTAGAGGTACGGGTCTTCGACAACGGTCATCGTTCACGCTCCGAGGTCGTCGGTAGAGGTTCTCTCAATCTCGGCGACGGTAGTGGTACACATTTTCGTAGATGTTCGAGTCATCGGTAGCGGTACTTGGTGAATCCCGAAATGGTATTGGCGTCTTCGCGCGTAGGGGTACTTGGCGTTTTCGTGTAGCCGAACTTGAGGGTCATCGACGTCGGGGTACTTGGGGTCTTCTGACTTGCCGGCTTGATGTGGTCGAAGTGGACGGCTGACAGGAGGTGCTCGTGGTCGTCGGTGTTATGTGTGCATTCATCAGAGCGGGGACTTGGTGAAAAACCCCGAAGGCGCTGCTCATTCATTTGACAGGGGGGAAACAGCAGTAGCAGCAGGCATCGCAGGAGTCAACGGGCGCGGTCATCGTTGGACTTGGGGAAGCAAGGAAGGAGCTGGGGACTTGGCGCACCGGGGATGATTTCACTCCGGCGAGGGTGCAGAGGTCCATGGCACGGCTCCTATCTACGTGGACGAGACAAGGAGGATCTGCTGCCATTCGTCCCGGCGCTCAACAGAGGGACGCGGGCGGGATTTGGCGGCGGGGCCCCAGCAGCAGGGAGGCGCGGCCATGGCGGGGCTTGAGCTCCTGGCGATGGCGCGAGGAGCTTGAGGGCACGGCGCGGTGAGAGGGTGCTGCAGGCGGGAATGGCTGAAGATGGTGGTGGAGCCACACGGCTCGGCGGAAGCAGGGGCGGCAGAGCGCCATGGCTGATGTCGGGCCACGCTCGGCGACGGAAGGCGGTGCTGGACCCGAGCGCAGGAGGGCAGCAGAAGCGGAGGCGGGCCAGGGTGGAGCTTGAGGGCGCAGACCTGGCTCTGGCGGAGCTTCATGGTGAGACGGCCATGGCTGGCCTCGGGCGCATGGAAAGGAAGGGAAGGAGGGAAGCTGGGGACGAGCGGGATCAGGCGCAGGGTGGAGGAGGATGGGGATCGAGCTGAGGCTCTCCCTGGCAGCGCTGACGTGAGGAGGAGGGGGATCGAACGGGCTAGGGTTAAGAGGAGGGGGTGGATGGGCCTAGCAGATGGGCCTAAATGGCTTGCTGGAGGTCGGCCTAGAGGCCCAGCTTGACCTTGGGCCACTTCGGTGGGAAGGGAAAAACCAGGAGGCCTGCTTGGCTGGCCAAAAGAAAGAAAAGGGTTTCTTTTCCATATCTCAGGAAAAGAAAAGAGCCAAGGAATTTATTTGGAGGTTCAATAAACCTGAAGTTAACTGAAAAGGTATGTGACTACTTTGACATAATTCCAAAACTCCATAACTAGATTTGGAGCAAGGGGAGAAGGATGGAGGATTTAAATAATTTAGAGACGAGAGGAGTTTCAAATGCAAGTGTGTTATGGTCAATTCCAAATTAATGGAATATTTACTATAGCTCCCTAATAATATTGACAGGCTTTAATATGTTATAAAGAGAATCATCATCTGAATTCCCTCGGTTTAAATAGATCAAAAGATCTATGCAATTTATTTAGTTGAGTTTAAAAAAATGAAATGACATGATGGCATGATGACATGATGCAATGCAAAAATAAAAGAGCAAGCAAAAGAAACACACGGCGGCAACGAAATTACTGGAAGGCATCTGGAGCGCCGGTCTCGGGGCGTCACACCCCTCCATCCAATTCATTGCAAATCTTTGTGAGATCGTATTTGCCTAGTGAGCTGAGATGACTATTGCTCTTTCTCTATGTTGAACTCGGTCACACCGGTTTATCACTTTCGGTCAAACCGAACCAATTCGGTGCTACCAAAGTAAAAACTCGGTATTACCGATTCAGTACTCAGAAGACAATTTGCTACCTGCACCTTGCACTTTTGTTTCAGCTCCACTCAATGATTCTTGTCCTCTACCAGCATCACATTCTATATGCTGCTTTGCTCTATGACTCAAGGACCAAACCTATTTTGACTCACACTCCAGAAGATCCCTTCTTGGAAATTGATGTCAAAAGGGGAGAGAGAGCTCACATCAAAGCTTAATCATATCAAAAGGGGGAGAGAGAGGAATCACATCAAAGGCCCCAGATGCTTGGTGTTCAAGAGGAGAGAAGTCACATGTCTTTAAGAGGGGAAAGATATGTTAGTTTGTGTTATGATTATTGTGTTTGTGATTTGATCTATTTTGCTCTGATTTTGTTTCCCTACTTTATCCCATTATCCAATAGAAGATTCAGGGGGAGACATACTGCTAGGGAAGGAAGTCTTTCAATTCATTGCATACCTTTTACCTTTGGGAACATGTCTATATCCAATAGAGTACCCAGTACACACACTCTACATGTCATCCCAGTCTTGGTACTCTTGTGGCTCTTTGGTTTGCTCCGTCTAGTAGTTGTACCTGTGTTATCTAACCTTGTTTACTCAAGTTCATTTCTTCCTAAGCCAGCTCAAGACCACAAGGTAAGTATATGCATCACACTCATGTGCATGAAGATTTCTTGCTAATGTACATATTGTTGCAAGAAGGAATCATGAACATGAAGTTACACTTCACATATTCACATCATTTGCTCCGATGCATATAGCCAAGATACATGTAACACATTGCTTGCTCTGTCATGTTTATTTATTCACATGCTCTTACATTCCATAGTGACGTGGTTGCATACATGTAGCGGGAGCCTATGCATGTTACATGTACTTCCAAAGCTTTACTTGTTATTCTCTATATCTTTATCTAAAGCTTTGATGTATGTTGTCATCAATTACCAAAAGGAGAGATTGAAAGCACAAGTGCTCCCTGGGTGGTTTTGGTAATTAATGTCAACATATCTCCTGTTGGACTAATGTTTTTATCTAGAATATTTCAGGCAAGTTCAACAGATGGAGTGGCATGGACAAGAAGATGTGGAACCCCTTCAAAATGCTAAGGACAAAAGATTGGCTCAAGCTTTAAAGCTCAAGACTCTACATTTTAATTTTGGTGATCCAAGATCACATTGAGTCCATAGGAAAAGCCAATACTATTAAAAGGGGATGAGGTGTTGCTTAATAGCTTGCTTGCCCAAAGTGCTTGGTAATATGCTCCAAAAGCCCTCAACCACTTTCTCATATCCACATATGTCCCAAACCAAAAGTCAAAGTCGGCCCCACCGAAACACTCTATCCGGCGCCACCGAGTTCACTTGACATAGCCACTGCCAGAATCCCTAATCAGTTCGGTCTCACCGATGGGATCTCGGTCTCACCGAGATGGGCTTGCAAACTCTCTGTTACCTATTGCAATAATTTCGGTCCCACCGAGATATGTAATCGGTCCCACCGAGTTTGCTTGACCAACTCTCTGTTTTGCTTATTACCAAAATCGATCCCACCGAGTTTATGTAATCGGTCCAACCAAGATGAGGTTTTACCCTAACCCTAGCACATCGGTCCCACCGAGTTGATCATATTGGTCCCACCGAAATGCCTAATGGTCACATTATGAACTAAGTCAGTCAGACCGAGTTTTCTGATTCGGTCCCACCGAGTTTGGTGATTTGTGTGTAACGGTTAGATTTTGTGTGGAGGCTATATATACCCCTCCACCCACTCTTCATTCGTGGAGAGAGCCATCAGAACATTCCTACACTTCCAACATTCATTATCTGAGAGATAACCACCTACTCATGTGTTGAGACCAAGATATTCCATTCCAACCATATGAATCTTGATCTCTAGCCTTTTCCAAGTTGCTTTCCACTCAAATCTTCTTTCCACCAAATCCAAATCAGTGAGAGAGAGTTGAGAGTTGGGGAGACTATCATTTGAAGCACAAGAGCAAGGAGTTCATCATCAACACACAGTCTATTACCTTTTGGAGAGTGGTGTCTCCAAGATTGGTTAGGTGTCACTTGGGAGCCTCCGACAAGATTGTGGAGTTGAACCAAGGAGTTTGTACAGGCAAGGAGATCGCCTACTTCGTGAAGATCTACCCTAGTGAGGCAAGTCCTTCGTGGGCGATGGCCATGGTGGGATAGACAAGGTTGCTTCTTCGTGGACCCTTCGTGGGTGGAGCCCTCCGTGGACTGATGCAACTGTTACCCTTCGTGGGTTGAAGTCCCCATCAACGTGGATGTACGATAGCACCACCTCTCAGAACCATGCCAAAAATCTCCGTGTCTCCAATTGCGTTTGCACACTCCAATCCTCCCTTTACATTCTCGCAACTTGCATGCTTTACTTTCCGATGCTCATATACTCTTGCCATGCTTGCTTGAAATGTATTGTGAATGTTTAAACTTGTGCTAAATCTCTACCTTAACTTGAGGAAAATAAAAATTGCTACTTTTATTTGTTAAGAGTCTATTCCCCCCCCCCCCTCTAGACACCTCTTCTCGATCCTTTCAGGGCGTCGCCCCGAGGAAGCGGCGCTGCCTCGCCCTTCTTCAGAGTCACTCGACTCAGCCTCCGCAGGGGGGTGCCCCCAGACCTCGTAGCGACCCCGGGGGAGCGCGGGGAACCCTCGACCAAGTACTCGGTGGTGGCGGCGGCTGAGAGATCGCAGAGGAGCTCGCTCTGTGACGGAGGAGAAGTCTCCTCTACCTCATCCACGGTTGCCTCCGAGTCCTCCTCCCCCTCCTTCTCAGAGCCCTCATTGAAGGACACTGGCACCGGGGAGCTTGGTCGGCATGAGCCCCAGCTTGTTGAAGACGGGCATGGCAACGGCCGGCTCCGCCCCGTCGCCGCGGCGGTACAACGGAAGGTAGGCTGCCGGGAGGCCGCCTAGATCCTTCTCAAGCAAAGTACACATGGCCTTGCCCAGCTCCTCGCCAGGCAGGCTCCTAGGAGCGGTAGAAGGTCGTCCTGCACGCCCTTGAAATCCCACATGGGGTGTGAGTGCGCCTGGAGCAGGGCCAAGCGCTGTGTCAAGAACTCCCTGACAATCATGGCCCCCGTCAGCGCCCCGGACTCCAGGTCCGCCTACATCATCCTCTGGACCGGCGCCGCCCAGGGGTCAGTGAGCTTCTCATGGGCCCACTGCACCATCTTCTCCGTCATCCTGGTCGGTAGCTCTAGCCAAGTGTGGAGGCCCCTGGCGTCCATGTAAATCCATTTGCACCGGAAGTCCTCCACCTTCTTCCCGGCCCTCATGAGCGCATTGCCGCTATGGACCGCAGAGAAGGAGATGCACCCTAAGCGTTGGGTCGATTCGTGGATCCGGAGGTAGAAGAAGTGGCAGAGAAGCGCAACGGAGGGCGCCACGCCCACGAACGCCTCGCAGTAGAAGGCAAAGATTGATAGGAGGAGGATGGAGTTGAGCTAGAGGTGTAGAGCATGGATCTGGTAATGGTCAAGGACGGAGAGGAAAAACCTGGAGAAGGGCGGGACGAGCCCCGTGAAGATGTTGTGGAGGAAGAAGGGATAAAATGTCCCCGCCAAGGTCTTCCGCTTGGTGGAACCAGCCCTAAGCACTATCTCCCTCCCCTCGTTGTCGTTGCTCGCCATCAGCGGGAGCACGGCGGCAAGGTGCCCCGCCTCGGTGATGGAGGACGTACTAAGGGCTGGCGCGGGCGAGGAGGCAGTATGCACGAGCGGAGCGGCGGGCTTCACCGTCTTGGTCGCCATCCACGAAGAGCTTGAGGGAAAGATTCAGTGGATCTGGAGGCGCTCTTGGTGGGGAGAAAAGGGGATATGGAGCAAGACGAAGAGAAGGCAATGAAGGCTCAGCGGCAAGTGCCAGACTTTTGTTCAGCCCGGGATGGTTGCCGAAGCAGCATGGGGAAGTGCAGGCGCCCACGTCCCATCAGGCGCCACGCGTCGACTCGGTCCGCAGGTGATGGGGGCCCGCGGCGCTTCGCCCTTGCCCTTTGGCTTCGCCTCGAGGCCAAGTCTGAGCACGCCTTGGGCCTGGGGGCTACTGTCGGTGTTCTGGGAACCAAGGTACCCAGACCTACCTGCCTGCGGTCCACGGGGTGGCTCCATCGACGGCCTGGTACATCCCGTCTTCAGCATCGACAAGACAAGACCCTCGCGAGGGGCCAAGCCTCGCGAGGCGGACGATGCCAAGACCTCCGAAAGGAGCGGCCTCCCTAGGCTGGCTCCTGAGGAGCGGAGATTCCTATGCAGACCCTCACCTCATGAGGTTGAGGTGACGCAAGCCAAGACGACTAAGGCCAGACGGGCGAGAGCGGGCGCAGAGTAGCGGGTTTCCTCTTTGGTGCTAAGGAGACAAGCACAGGCGCAGGGTCCCGAGGAATCAGCCAAAGGTTTCCCTTCCCGTGCAATGAGACCAAGACCGCCAGGACGGCAGGACGAATGTCATCGCCAAGCCCACCACGGCGTCATGAGCAGAGGCTTTGCAGGAAAAGACCACCTTTCGTCATGATAAGATGTACTACTTGTCTCCCTTCAAACTTGGACACTGTGGGATCCCTTCCTGCCTTCATTTTGGAGGAAGAGGACCGAGGCCACTATAAATACAGCTTAGCCACCACCATAGGAGGGGATCCGGAACCCGAACCCTCACTAGCTCACACCTAGACAAGAACTGACCTCCTAAGGTTATTCTTCCTCTGCACTAGTTCATCCTCAGCCCCTCGCGAGGCTAATCCACCCCAAAGCAGGAGTACGTTCTTACACCGCACGATGAGCCGAACCTGGGTAAACTGTCGTGTCTCTTCCCTTTTCCGTTCATCGAGCTAAGTTGTGAGAGCGACGCATTCGTTGGCTGGAGAGGTTGAGTTCTTAGCACATGCCCCTGAGTTTGAACCTTTCTTGGGTCTGCGGAGCCCTGAATCCGACGACCGAGGAGGAATGATATTCGACAGCATCATGAGCTGGCGGCTTAATCTTTTGATTGTTGTCATCTTAAGCCGGCGTGTACTTGTTTAAGTTTAGCTCTTCAATGAGCTTGTAGGCCATGGGCCGCATCTCTTGGACACATTAATTTAAGTCTTTTTCTTCAAAGGTTGACTGGTCATCCTTGAATTCTGGGCACCCGATGGCTATTTCCTCCGGGTCAAGCTCAGATTACCATGCTTTGGCCCGGCCAAGAGCAACGATGGCTCCGGCTTGGGCGGCTGATATTTTTTGTTCTTCAATCTGGCCTGGGAACGTTGACAGATGATCCAGAACAGTCTTGATTTGGCTCCGCGGTTTTCTGTTTCCTCCTAAAGCCACAACACTACGGAGACTGCCACTATATAACTGCTCTGTTAGAGAGTAAATCGCCTTTAGCTTCAATAACATGTCTTGACCAAGACTTGCGCTCCTGGGGCCTGTTAAGAAGTTATACAAGAGTCGCCGACGAGTTAGCAACGTACCATGCAAATTCTGTAACCCGCCTGGCTTCTCATATATATATATATATATATATATATATATATATATATATATATATATATATATATATATATATATATATATATATATACAGCCGGTCTATTCTCATAATATTATGAGAATAATATTCTCATAACACTTCCGAACTGCATTGGAAAGCTATGCGCACTGCTTTCTTCTACTGTTCTGAACCGCAGAGAGGGGCAGTAGCAAACTGCTTCACGGAGCAGCGTTTCTGGCTAGTTTGATCGATTTCCATTGTTTTATTTGTGTGTGCGCTGATTTATTATGTGATTAAACACGCAATTCTGCAAAAAAACGACGGAAATCGATGGATTTGGCGGATCGGTCTCTGTTCTTCCGCACGGGCAGGAGCTTCGCATCGTGCTGGCGGGGTTCATATTCGATTTATAGCCGTAATCCTAGTGTGTTACTAAGTTCGCGTTCATGTTTGTGTTATTCCGTGATAGATTAATTTGCTAATACAATTGAAATTTTGGATAATTGGTTGAATTTCTCTCTGTTCTAGCGCAAAAACGGCAAGGTCTCTGTCCTCCCGCTTCCGGATCAAAATTGTTGTGTTTTTGTTCGTGATTTTTTTGTTGATTTTGCAAGTTATGTGTTCTATGACACTAATCTGTATGAATTCTAGCTGATTAAGTTGTTAATTTTGAAGAATTTTAACGGGTTGATGCTTTTTGTGTTGGAGCGGGCGCCACGGGGTTGGTCATTACTCAAGATGTTTTTTGAGTTTTTGCGCATTATGTAGTTTTTAGAACTGCATTACAGTCTGTGTTTTTCTTCTGCGAATCGTGGAAGGGGGGGCCAGGTAAGAGTGGGTCATTAGTTTAATTAGTTTTTTGCTTGGTCAAGCACGGTGAAGTGCAGTAATATGCAATGCGAGCTGCACCTTGTCATGTTACCGCATTGCTTTATTTGTCGTTTTACTTCTTTTGGGGTTGTCTCTGTATATAGATATATATGGCTGGGTCAATTGCCTCCCCTCCCACCTTATCCCTAGTGGCTCCCCTCCTACCTTATCCTTGGCGGCGAACATTGCCTCCTCTTTTGCCACCCCTCCTTGATCCATCTTCTTCCCAACCAGACCCTACGTCTAGCAATGGATTACGCGTGCGGCTACCTGGCAAGGATGGAGCCCATGCTGGAGACCTACGTTTTTTCTGTATGGTTGGTTCTGAACAAGAGGCAGCGGCACAGCGCGCTCTATTCCCTGATTTATTCTCCAGTTATTGGATTTCGGGCTCCATTCGTCCATCAGATGACTGACGATGATGTCAATGATTCATGGGTATGTATTTTCTCGCATAGTCTTTTCATGTGTTGTGTGTAGTTAACACTATCTGAATATTTGTAGTAGTATTAGTTTCTGAAGAAACATTTTTCACTAAGTATAAGTGAACTGCTTTCACATAGAGTTTTATTATGAATATTGTATGAGCAGCAGCAATTTGGTCTAGTTAATATTATTATCTGATGACATCAATATTTATTATGAAGATTGTAGCAGCAATTTAGTTTCTGAAGATTGTATCTTATTCTTATTTGTTCTTATTTTTTGTTCTTGTTCATTTCCTTGCAGAAATTCCCTTCTGGCTAGTGAGGGTAACAGAAAGTTGTGTTAATTTGGTCTTGGTTAGCAAGAATGGATATCATAATGTTGATGTTATGTATTCTGTTGGCTCTGATGATTGTTTGGTTCTCAAAGATGGCTGGAAGGAATTGGTGGAGGAAGCTGGTCTTCAGGCTGGGGATGTTGTCATGGCTATGTTTTATAGGCATGCAAAGTGTTTGGAAATCAAGTTAAATTTGCTTTAGATCAGTCTTGCTTGAGCAGCAGCAGCATGAAACAATTTGTTGTAATAATTTGACATTTTTGTGTGGCTTCTAGTTTATTTTCTAGAAGAAATCTGAGTTTAAGTGAACTACTCTTCACAGATAGTTTTTTATGTGCATCCTATTAGCAGCAGCAGTTGAAGCAATATACAAACTAGAAACACCCATTGAGCTTTCTTGTTTTCTGTAACCCACATATGGAACTACAGTGCTTAATAAAAGAGGACTGCATCAACCATTATAGTAGTAGCAGTTTTGTGAAGAAAACTCTCTGTGAACTGCTTTCATAGAGAGTTTTTTATGTGTATCCTAGTAGCAGCAGCAGTTGAAGCAATATACAGACTGAAAACACCCACTGAGAACTGCAAATTATTGATAGATACAAACCAAGGTTATGTGCTCATAATAAGCAAAGTACATCATCAAGCAAACTAAAGCAACATAAGCAAACATTGTGCCAAAGCAAATTACAACGAAAGCAAACTAATCGACATAAGCAGAAGGAAACAAGTTGAGCAATTGTGACAGGAACCCTTGGCTATCAGCATCTGGCCTGCTTCATTAGTTCCACTCGGGCCAGGTGGAGGTGGAAGGTGATCCCCCCTGCTCCCCATCCCCCAGGATGACCTCAGGCGCTTCCTTGTCTTCTCTTTTATAGAGCGGGTGAGGCCATTCTGCACTGTGGTGATGCGGTTCCATATCTCGAACGCAGTGTAGGCGTCCTTGGCAGCATACTCAATGTGCCTCCTACTGAGAACCCAAGTCCACTGGCGGTGCTCTTGGTCTGTCATCTTTCTCTTCATGTCTGCGTAGTAGTCGTCGATGATGATGGCAGATACATTGCCAAGTGAGTCCAGTGTCTTCGTTGCTTCAGGCACCCTCCAGTTCGTCTAAATGTCGGTGAAGTTGGGGATGTTCAGGTTGCAGCGTGAAAGCTTCTCCTTGTCTTGGTCGATGTAGAAACCAGCGAACTCATACCTAAGTGAAGTGAACCACAAGTTATTCTTTTGTGAACTGCATATAGACGACAAATAGAACTGCATACAAATGACAAGGAGAGACCCATTGGCTTGCAACTATATTTTACTCAGTAGAAAGAATGGCTTACTTTGGGTCGCTGAGGAACTTGTCGAAGGCGATGCATCTCTTGCCCATTGTAGCGCATACATGGAAAAGCAGCACTGGGTGATTTTTGCCGATGGAGAGTTGAATCACGGCGGCGTCCCTCTTGTCAAGGGTGTACTCAAGGTCGATGTCAACGATCTTCTCGCGGCGCCCCCGGAGAACTTCCTTGTACTCATCGACGTACCCCGCCATGGCGTCCACGTCGTTGGTGTAGACCACCGTGAGCACGGTCTTTCCGTGCGCCTCGACATCCTCGAAGACCTTGGTGAATGGCATGGCTGGAAAGAGGAGGAACAGGAGGAGGAAGCGCAGTGTTGTGTGTTTTGTGAATGATCAGGGTGATGGAGCGCGGAATTTAAAGGGGAGCGGCAGCAACATCTGCCGAGCGCACGATCTCGTCCTCCAACCGGCATGGCGATCGTGTTTGTGTTCGTGGGGATCGTGGGCTTCGCGCGTTTTCCAACCGGCCGGATAGAGGAGCAGTCGTGCGGCGCTTTGCTTCTGTCGGGCGATCGTGGGCGCGTATATTTCGGGCAGTTTTAACAAGCATTCTGAAGTGAGGTTTGTTTGTTCGCAGGCGAACCGCTTCGTTGTTTGTAACCGAACTGCATCGTGTTAACCGAGCCATTTTTTTTCTTCTTGTCTATGACCTGTGGGCCATGCTCGTAGAGGAGGTTATTTTAATTTGTGCCGCTGACTCGTGGGCCCAGTCTTTTAGTCATTAAGCTTCTCTTCTTCTTTGTTTCTCGCGTCCCCTTCATTCCTCTCTCCCACACGAAAATCCCTTCCTCTCGTGGCGGAGAGCGACGACGCCCGCAGCCGCCGCAGTCCGCAGGCGCGCCTCCTCCGCCGTCGCTGTCCGCAGCCTCCTCTTCCAGCCGTCACATCATCTCACGGTGAGCCCCATATCTTCCCGTCTGCTCCGTCCATTTCGGCACCGGAAATCTCCATGGGCGTTCCCGATCGGGTGCTAGGTTTTTTTTTGGAGCCATCATCCTTTTCTTAACTTCATTTTGTATGCTCGAATCGTAATGCCCTATGGATTGAAACTCTTGGTTGTGGTTTTTTGGCCTTCAAAATTTTAGCAATGTGCATCTAGGGTTTTTTTCTCTGTCTATTTTTAGGTTGCTGTCTAGGGTTTAATTGTTATCCCTTTCCGTTTGCAGATACAACATGTCTTCTCCTACTAGAAGAAGTCCAAGATTTGGAGGGAAATGTAAGCGAACTGCTTTTGTAGTTCTATTATAATGCCGCTCCAGCCTGATACTTTTCTTTCTGTTTGTATCTCCGTTAGATAATACAGCTTCTTCCTCCCCAATTGATGCCTCACCAGTCAGCATGGCTCCCCCATCTGGTAATACATCAAAGTGCACTGCATTTTTTATACACGGTCAATTGCTTGTTGAACGAAATAGTGCACTGCATCATAGATTCCCTTACCAAGGCCCGTTTTCAGACATGTGGCAAACTGATATGAACTGCCTCAAGTTAGTTTTTTTTTATTTTTTTGGCATCACATTAAGTTTCTTGTTATGTTTAATTGTTAAACATAAACTTCTAAGAGAGCACTGCATTTGTACATTGCTTTGTATTTTTTTGTCTATCCACATGTGGTTGCCAAATTGATATGAGCTGCATTAAGTTTAGTTTTTCCCTCTCACAGAACTGCATGAATTTGTTTTGTTTTGTATATCAAAGCGCACTTCATTTTATATGTGGTCAATTGCTTACTGAACGAATTAGTGCACTGCATCATATATCCCTTTACCAATGTCCATTTCAGACACGCGGCAAATTGATATTCAAGTGACATGAACTACATTAAGTTTTCTGTTATGTTTTAATTGTTAAACATAAACTGCTGAAGAGAGCACTGCATTTGTACATTGTGTGGCCAAATTAATATGAGCTGCATTAAGTTTAGGTCTCCCTCTCACACACATATTTTCTTATATTTTTCTTACCTACAGTTTTATGTCCTGGTGGGTCCGGGGGTGGTGGTGTTAACTATTTGACTACACGTTATTTCACAGCCGATGTTGTCGGTGGCGGGACATCTGATCAGGGCAGCATTCTACCTGAATTGAGTGAAACCTAGTCACAATCTGTTGATGGCACAGAACCAGTTACACAGGATTGGATGGTCCCTGATCAGATTGCAGCTGATGTTGAGAAGAAAAGGCAGAAAGCGATTGCGCTCGGTAAGACTTTCGAGAAGGCTCATAAGGTGAAGCAAGTAAAGTTTGATGAGGGTAAGGAGATAAGAAGGAGGATTGCAGATTCAAAGAAGTCTGCTAAGTTTGCCTCCGCAAAGAATCCTGTGAAGAGAAAACTCAACACTGTTGCAGAGGAAGGTTTAAGTTCTCCACGGTGGAGCCTGCGTGTTGATTACTCAAACAGGCCTAATTATGCTGAGGTTGATGTGGATGGGATTCAAGGAAAGCGGACACGCGCGGGCGATTACTCGGGTGTTGATTTTGAGCGTCCATCTAAGATGGCATGGGAAAATGCAGCTGGAGAAGCGCTGGACAATGATTCTGATGAGGAGGATGTTGATGTTAGGAAGGTATACGCTATTTATTTATTTTTATTGTTTTTTAAGTTGTTTCGCATGAGTTGCTGATGTGAACTGCATTTTTTATTCTTTTTTGTAGATTGCTAAGAGTACCAAGAGGAAGAGGTCTGAAGATGATGTTGCGCATGAATGGCATTTTAACAAGACTATTCGGTTGTCCATTCCAAACGTATGCAAAGCTGTTGCCTTGTTGGATGAGCCGCACAGAACTTTGGTGCGGCAAGCAGGTTTTGGCATTGTTTTCGACCTGAAAGTAAAGAAGAATGTTTCTCGTGTTCTCATGTGCAAGCTGATGGGAAAGATCGACCCTGATATGATGAGATTGGACTGTGGGTCAAACAAGGTTCTGGAAATCAATCGTGAGGCTGTCCATCACATTTTTGATTTCCCTATGGGTTCTCACACTGCTCCCAGGCCTGCTGATAGCGGCCATGATGATTCGCTGGCTAATCTGAAGGATGAACTTGGTTTCAACCGTTCTCGTAGCATAGATGTGAAGGACCTGCTTATTTTACTTCGCACGCTGGCTGCGGACCCTGCGAAGGTTAATAAGACTGTGAAGGTTTTTTTTCTCATTGTTTTCCAGAGCTTTCTTTGCCCCAGCCCTGCAACTCGGTTGTCCAGGGTAGCTGCTATGGTTGAAAACTTGGATTTTGCATCTATGGCTAGCATGGACTTTTGTCAGCTTGTTGTCGACGAGCTGCAGGCCGCTGTGTACAAGTGGAATTCTGAAGGGAGCAAGCAGAACTGCGCTGAGGGTTGCACCATCGTGCCCCTATTCATGTACCTCGATTCATTGAATCTTCGCACTGTATCGGTTATGCATACACGCACGCCACGTGCTGCAATACTGTCCCATGAGCAGTTGAAGAAGATTCACAACGCCGACATTATTGTCAAGGGAAAGATACACCTAGATACTTACAAGTTTGGCAAGCTGCCGGTCAGTGCATAGCCAGCCTTTGTGTTTGTTTTATTCCTTTTTTTCGCCATGCTAAATGTGAACCTCTTATGTACTTATTTGTGAACTGCATCTTTTTTTGTGAATTTGTTCAGTGGAAGGTGGAAGGGGACATTGTGTACAAGCGGACTCCAGTTGCCGAACTGCATGCAAGGTTTTGTGAGCCTCTTGCTAGGGGTTCTCCAATTCGACGGGTTCATGGTTTTGCTAGGGCGGCTTCTGCTGACGGCAATAAATTTGTTTAGGTTGATGAGCTTCTCGACAGGGTCATCAATTTAACTTCTGATTTCCCAACATCCGGTTCCAGGATGAGAAATATTGCTGGATTGTTTCCTGAAGGGAAAGGCCCTTCTGAAGCAGAAATCGAGGCCGCTCATAACTTTGACCGTGGGCAGCTTGAATTCCTTAAGCAGACAGTTATGAATATCAGGTCTTCATTCGTTCAGTTTAAGCAGTCTCAGGATGACAAGTGTGCTAGGTATGAGCAGGAAGCTGAGGCAATTGTGAAGGAAATGAACAGGCGTGAACATGTTGTCCAGCCTTCTTTACCTGACCGCGCAGCTGTGGATGTACGTCTTTTTTCACATGTGAACAGTTTTTTTTACCCATTTTGTTATTCATTTTTTCTGTGTGTTGCGGCATTGACTATTTGTTTTTGCATCCTTTTGTTCTTTTCGCAGTGTGGAGGAGAATCTTCTAATGCTAACGCTTGCCGTGATGATGACCACCACGACCACTACGATGTTGATTCTGATTTTTTGTTTGATAGGCCATTGTCCCCTGTTGACGAAGCTGCCAAAGACAATCCTCTTGACGAAGGTGTCATCGACAAGGTTTGATTTCTTCCTATTTTTTTACAGTGGACTTCATTGTTTAATTTTTTGTAGTGTCCAAAACAAAGAATCATAGTTGCACCAGCAGTGGCAGCGAACTGCAGTTTTAACTTTTTTGTAGTGTGCACCAGTAGTGGTAGTTCACTGCAGTTGTTGTTTAGAGAAGAAGTAGCATTTAGCAGTGAACTGCATGATCTGGTGTTGGCTTTGTTATAGAACTACATTTTGTATAATAGTTTTATTTATGTTTTTTGTTTTTTAGGACAGCGAATCAAACGTCGAAATACATGGGAAGGAGGCAGAGGGTGACGCTGACAAGGATGACGAGGCTGACAAGTCTAAAGAGATGGAAGGCGATGCTTCTCTGGTGAGTATAGAGAATTTGCATTTTGTGTTTTATTTTTATTTTTCATGCGAGCTTCATGGTCCGTTTTCTTAGTGAACTGCATTCTCTCTTTGTGTAATGTGTTTTATTTTTAACTCATCAGAACTGCGGATTAAATGTTGAAATCCAAGCGGAGCGCACCATGGAGGATGATAATGTAGAAGGGAGAGAAGGAGAGGAGCCTAATGCGGAGGTTGATAAGGTAGAAGGTAGAGAAGGAGGGGAGTGTTCTGTTGAGGCTGATAAGGCACAAGAGAGAGAAGGAAGGGAGGATATTGTGGATGGTGATAAGCATGAAGAGAGAGAAGGATCTCCTCGTGTTACAGTTGAAATGGCAGAAGAGAGAGAAGGATCTCCAAGAGTTGGATTTGATGCTGTGGGGACATCTGCTGGCATTGATGGTGTTGTTTGGCCTACTATTTTGTTGCTTGGCGATGAGGTGCCTGAGAAATTTTGTGTCGCCCCTCGCGCCCCCGAGAAATCTGATGGCAATCTGGCTATCCCAGTCGAGACAACCAAAGTCCCAGCTGAGACAGTTTCAATTGGTTCTGAAGAGGAACGGCCAAGAATCTCTCAGGACATGAGCAATCAAGCGTCGCTTGCCGATGATATTACCGGGCTGGATCACTTGAGGCTCAGTGAAGATGGATCTGAGCAGCCGCAGGAAGTGTATTCTGAAACCGAAGGTAAGCGAACTGCATTATTTTTGTTCTTTCTCGGGCGAATGGACCGTGTTGTTTTATTCTCTGATATCGTTCCCACTCTGTATGCAGATGAGGAATTACCTGTTGTTACTCCTTCAAGCATTGATCTAGCTCTTCTGAGAAGATACAATGAGTTATATGACGCTGTTACGAGGGCTAGGAGGGATAATAAGAAGAAGTATGACATTTTTTGTCTTACACCCCGGTTATTTAATATGTTATTTTTTCAGGGACACCCATCTTATTACTTTTTGCTAGGCTTTTTTCTTCTTGTCTGAAGGCATCTAGTTGCATTCAAGGATGAGTTTGGTGATATTACTATCGGTCAGGTTGGCGAGTCTTTTTGGTCGTATGGAACGCTGAGCACGCGCCTCGCAAATATTGGCGTCTCTATGTTAGCTGAGAGGTTCAAAGGATCTCAAACGATGATTGTCCCGTACAACCTATGTGTAAGCATTTTCATTAATTTATATTTATCCCTCATCCAAGTTTATTGTGCTATAAGCATTTTCATTAACTCTCTGGTTTTGTCTTTTTGGCAGTATTCCATTTGGAACGGCGGTGCCACAAATAGGGCTTTGAAAAAGATGTTTTCTTCAAGCGCAGAGGGACGTGTGGACAAGAAAAACTTGGTAACGCATTTTGACAATTTTCGTCATCTTGAAATAAGTTTTCTGTTTTTCAATTTTCTCATCTGGTTTGTTTTATTCTTTTTTAATTCAGATTATGTTTGCAACATTTGATCCTCCTCCCGCAACAATGAAGGACGCGATAGGCCACTACTGCTTGGTTACTTTGAACCTGCGAGAGAAGCGTTTTGAGTTTTTCGACTCATACAACGGCGCCGACAGCACTCCTGCAAATCTTGTCTTCAGGAAAATGGTCAGGAACATCAAAAAAGTTTGGAAAGATGGCAGCACAAGCTGCGATGAGCCGTTGAACCCTCCCACCCTTGATGGCTTCGTGCTGACTCATGTTAATGTCCCGCAACTGGGAAACGGGTTGGTACTTGTTCTCCTTTCTTTTTCCTCCTTCAGTTTTTTGTGTAAGTGAGCTGCATTGTTTTTACTAAATTAGAAGCACCTTTCCCTTGAGCGAACTGCATTACTAATGTGTTATTAGTTGTTCTCCCTCGGTTTTGTGTGTAGGGAGCTGCATTGTTTTACTAACATCAGTAGCACTTCATTATTGAGTGAACTGCATTAGTAATGTGTTTATCTTGGTTTTCTTGCAGGCATGATTGTGGATTTTACATGTTCCAATTCATGCAGACTTGGGATGGTGAAACGATTTCCAAGTTTGGGAAGGAGCACATTGGCTACATGAGGAAGGCGATGCTCTATAGTTGGCTGACCTCGTCGCATTGCTGTCTGGACCTGACATCACTTTTAATTTTTAAAGAAGGTTATTACATTTTTTCAGTCACACACCCTTTTATTAAGTGAACTTCATTGATACAGAAAGGGGAGGTCCACTACTTTTGTTAAGCTTATAGTAGAACTCCATTTGCATGTTAAAATGACTTTCGTTAGTGAACAGGATGATTCTTTTCATTTTTCTCATTATCCATTTTTTTGTGCAGGCTTTGACGAAGGCGCACACCAAGGTGGTATTTCCTTGTTTGAAACTCAGGTTCACACTCCAAAGATTCAGAATTTTGTCCTTGATGAACCCCCCGTTAAGCTTGGAAAAGAACCGGTGTGTAAGAGGTTGAGGAGTGGTGCCGGCCCTTCGAATGAAAAAGCTCTTGAGAAATCTCCTGTCAAGGTCAAGCATGGGAAGAAAGTAGTCAGCCCTCCGAATGCTGAAGATACTGATGATGATTTTGAGAGGCCACCACCAGTGCGTAGGAGGACCAGGAGCGTAGCTGTGGAACGCCCAACCGACAGTGAGGCACTAGTTCTATCAAATAAGAGGCCTGTGCAGAAGCCATCAAAGTTTAGATCTCCGGTACAGAAGTTGAAGCCTGCGAGTTTCAGCTATCTTGCGGAGATGAGGAAAGTCCTGCAACTCATCACGAGCACACCATCCTGGCATAAATACAGCGAGTCAGTTCTTTTTTCGTTAGTTTTTTTCTTTGATTTCTAATGTGTGTAATGTTTGTGTGTTTTTCCTTTGTGTTCCGAATCCCCCCACCCTCGCCGTTTGTTTTGTGCAGGTCCGCGCTTTTCATGCACAGGAATCCTGTTGAAGTCTACACTGTGAATGTGGACTACATGTTCTTAACTTTCACCAGAGCTAGTTTCATGGACTCGGAATTGATGGATCATATCATCAGGTACTGGAAGAATGACGAGCATATGAATGTGGTTTATCGATCTGGCGAATGCGTTCTTCTGTCCCCTTTGTTTATCACGGTATTTCTCTTTTTCCCTTTTTTCTTTTTTCTGCTGGAGTGAACTGCAGTTAATAGTGTTTAATAATTTGTTTAGCAATGTACTGAACTGCATACATTATTGTGCTAACCCATGTATCTTAAATGAAACAAATTGGAGAAGTGTGAACTGCATACTGTTAGAGAAGTGTGATCTGTTTTTCATTAAGCGCCAGAGTGAACTTTGAGGGGGAACTGCATTAACGTTCTTTTGTGAATTACCCACTCACAATATGTGCTTCAAATGAATGATCATGCGAATAGAGATAAATATGGAAACGTTGTGTTGCCTTTTGTCCACAGCAAGTTTAATGTTGACGATGCAGTAAAGCAGTTCAAAGTTTTTGTTCATGATGATGAGAACCTTCTTGATTGCAAATTAGTAAGTTATCAGATTTGCTGGTTCAGCCTTACGTACTTATTTTCTCTCCCATTTTTTCCAGTAATCCTTTTTCACTCATCAAACCCATAACAATTTTGATGAAACAAAATTAGATTCTGTTACCACGGATGAAAGACCAGCATTACTCGCTATACACGATGAATAGGCACCGTGAGACCCTTGATATTCATGACACTAGGAGGTACAGCTGACCGTTTGATCAAACAACAAGGTGGCATGAGTCTGAATACCACAGCGACCGCACTGAAATGGTAAAAAATTTCCTTTTTCACCTTCTTCTTCTTTTCATCTATGCGCGTGTCGAACAACAGTTTTGTGATGTGTATTTTTGGTTTTTTTTATTTTCACCAGATGATCAGGATGACTGCATTGTTGAAGAAGGTTTACGGAGAAAAGGAGTACAAGAGAAAGGAGTCGGTAGACTGGGTCGATGTTTCAAAGCAAGCTAGCTTTTTGGGCGCCCCTGAAAAGGGCCCCAACGAGTGCGGCTTCTTTGTTCTGAAGATGGCTCAGTTTTACGACAGCAAAAGCTTTGTTGTGAAATTCGCAAAGCGTAATGTAAGTATCTTTTTTTAACCCAATAATAATCCCTCATTCTTTGATTTTTTTTGTTAGTTCTTTTTGTAGATGATTTTGTATTTTGTTTATTTTTTTTTGCTTCATCGCAGGAAGCTGCTGTTGAGGAATGGAAGGCTGAGTTCTTGTTCCAGATCCTGTTTCACCCTGATAACATGGTCGTAGTCACCGAGTTCCTGAAGGATCTAAGAAATCTCTGCATTTCTCTTGGCCTTCCTCCAAAACTGGATTCGCAGGAGCAGGATGAGGCATAGAATGATAGCAGATCTTTTATGTGTGTTGATGTCTTTTCGTGTGTGCTCCAAAACTTTCTGTAAACAGTATGTATGTCGCTGTGTGTAGTTCTCGATCTGCAAAACTTTTTACACCATGCTGTGTGCTTTTGTATATTCCGGTCTAGTTAGTTTTGTGTTTTTCTTTTGTGGTAGACAGTGACAATGTCAAATATGTACATAATGGAGCTTTCAGCTAATTCCTCCTGTGAATTGTAACATGTTCGTAGCACACTGCATTCACTCATATGAGTAGCAGCCAAGTTTTTTTAAATATACGTATCCGCACTGCATCTCACCTTATCACATGGGACAGCAAAGAGGAATTCAACGTGTTTGTTGTCGAGGTTCAAAATTTTGGAAAAATTGTATTAGAAGACAGAAAATCAACTGTGTATGCTAAGTGAGAGCTCAATTTTTACATTTTTGCACTAAGCGCACTGCATTGTATACTCGAAGCGGACTGCACTGTAAGCTTTAAACGCACCACACTGCACTGCACTGTACGTGAAGCCTAGTCTCACTCTATAGATTTTTCTTCTAACTACATTCTATATTGTTTTTGTCATCTCAGATTCTATACGACGAAGAGAACTGCATTCTCAAAATGACATTCTGATCTCAGGGTTTTCATATAGAAGAGAACTACATTCTGAGAATGACATTCTCATCTTATTTCTTTCATATAGAAGAGAACTGCATTTTATCAAGCATACCCCCGCAGCACATTGATCACAAAGTATATCTGTTTTATGTTATATCTATTCATTTTGAACTTCAATATTACATGTTGAATTCTTTTTTTGCAGTCCACTGAACACAAGCTATATCTCATATACGATACGATATATAAAAGGATGAAGTTAATATATTTAAAAGGTAAAACTGTATATGTGTTGAGCTATGTCCTCTTCCTTCTGCTTCTTGTCAAATTCTGCACTGCATTTGTTTCAATGGTTGTTGCTGCTTCTGTTTTGTTCTTATTGTTCGCATTACCCCTCGTAACGCGACCGTGTGACTGTGATGCTTGCCTACGTGCTGGATTCTACATTCTGCCTCTCCCCCTCGTTTTTCATGATGGTTCTTCGATGTCTTCATCTTCTTCTTCTTCCTCGTCTTCCTCTTCTGCTTCCTCATCTTCCTCTTCAGTTACATCAGCTTCGCTCTCTTCCTCGTTCTCTTCTTTGTCAGCATCTTCTTTGTCATCTTCTTCATCTTTTTCTTCTGTTCTATTTGGACAAGTTCTCGCGTTATGCTTCTCTCTCTTGTTGCAGACGCTACATAGTCTTCTCTTTGTCATATCACCTTGTTGGTCATCTTGGTGATCTGTGGCGGCATTTTCAGCCTGGATTTTTTTTTAGCCTCTCCTTACATGTTCTTGAGTTGTGTCCCGTAATCTTATTTTTGTTTCTTGTCTCACTGACCTGTGTGTGTCCACAGATTGCATTCACATTCGTAGATACCGTTTGTCACATCAGCAACTACCTGGAACTCATGTCTTGCCCAATCAAAATCATCAGACTGGTTGTAGTGCCGCACCAAATATTTCGTTGGGTTGTCAAGGGACTGCTCTGATCTGAATGCAGTGCTGCGGTAGTGCGTTTGCTTGAAGTCAGCAAAGACCGCCCTGGTGTAAATCTTGGAGAGCTGAACCTCGAAACCAAACTGAGTAGTAGTCTTTATTTCCGTCTGTGAAACAAAGAAAACCAGTTAAGTAGTTGTTTTTCACAGCAAAAATCAAGAAAGTGAGTAGTGTTTATTAATTGCTCATCCAGCTTAAAAACTTTGCTCTGGTTATATACCTCGTTAGCTATGGTCTCCGCGTGCTCGACGCCCTTCCTTGTCTGGATGCACCTGTCCACCTGCGACGCAAAGATGTGTAGGTCGTGTCTTTCCTTGACAAAGTTCCTCTTCAAGATCCGGTTCATGCTTTCACTTCTCTGTGTCGATGTCATCCGTGCACAGAACACCTCCTTGTAGTAAGCCGATATCCATTCTTTTCGGTCTGTCCAGAGCGCCTTCATAATTTCATCATTTTGCAGGTTATACTTCTCCATGAGCTCATGCCAAGCGCGTTCAAACTCTGATGGCATTAGCGGGTGGTTGAGAACTGAGGTCAGCTCATCTTTGAATGTCTCATACGCTTTGTACAGCAAGGACAGGTGATCCTTGTATTTTTTCAGTATATGCCAACGGCATAACTTGTGCAGCGTGCCTATTAGCGTACTTTTTATCGCGGCATCCATGGAGGGGCATTGATCTGCATGTTTTTGAAAAACCAAGCAGTGAGTTATTGAGAGAACTGCATATCTTTTTTTGCTTTTGCTAATTTTTCGTTCGATGGAAGAAATGGACTACAAAACTTGGCAGTGAACTGCAGTGTTATTTAAACCCATTCTTTAGCATACCTGTAAGTATGCAGATTGGCTGCTTGTTGTTCATGCAACGCAAGAACGTCCGGAACACCCACTCGAAAGTCGGTATTGTTTCGTCCCTGATGAGAGCCACAGCAAATATTGTACTTTGGAGGTGGTGGTTGAATCCAACGAAGACGGCCAGAGGCATGTGGAACTTGTTGGTCTTGTAGGTCGTGTCAAATGTGACACAACCTCCAAAATCTCCGTAGGATCCCCGGCAGCTCGCGTTCACCCAGAAGATGTTTCGCACACGGTTATCGACATCTTTGTCGTAATCATAGAAGAACTCCGGGTTTATTTGCTGCATTTTCTCAAAGAAAGCCAGGAGTTTCTTCACATCGTCTTCTGTATCCTCCCTCGCGGATTGGTGTTTCCTGCAGTTCGAAATAATAATATACTCGCAGCATTAAAGACATACAGAAATGCACAAGCGAACTGCATGAAATAGACGAGATATCGTTTTTGTTTAGTGAACGTACTTGTTCACCCAGTCACGGCTAGTGCGCCCCATAAAGTGCAGCCCTCCTGACATTCTTGAGAGGGTTGACATCATCTGCGTGTGCGTCAGGTTGTCGCTCTGCATGTCCTTCACTAGTCTATCAAGTAACGGATCATCCGTCTTATGTGAGTGCATGTGCAGAAGCATAGCCGGGCTCTCAATCATCCTGTGGTTGTGATTGAGCTCAATCTCTGCTATCACAAACACATCCTTGATTTTTTTCACTCTGATTCTCGCCTTGCAGCCAGTCCTCTTTGTTGTTTTCTCTCGCTTTCTGTCATAATCTGTGACAGTTTCCTTGCTTTTGCCTTCCTTTGAGCACACTATGTATCTGTTTGTTTTGTATCCGCCGTTTTTGCGTGTGCCGAAGCCTGCATGCCTCGCATACGTGTTGTAGAAGTTTTGTGCCGCAGCGTATGATGTGAATTGCATACCTTTCACAGGCACAAGTTCTTGGAGCATGTTCTCATTCTGCACCACAATATGGAATGTTTTTTTTGTTAATGAGAATGCACAAGTGGAAAGAATGCATAAGTGAACTGCAGTTGTTAGTGTCGGATTTCGGGTTCCGGCAGACCCTTGAGGTTTGAACACTAGGGTGCGCGCGGAGATTTCGCCTTCTACCTACCTGCACCCCACCGCCTCGCCAAGATCTAAGCTATGGAAAGAACAACACAAGAGACACATGGTTTATACTGGTTCGGGCCACCGTTGTGGTGTAATACCCTACTCTAGTGTGGTTTGGTGGATTGCCTCTTGGGCTGATGATGATGAGCAATACAAGGAAGAATAGCCTCGCGAGGGTCTGTTCTTGGCTGGGGCGATGAACTGCTAGGAGGAGTTCAGTCACCCTTCTCTCTCTCTCTATGATGCTACTCGATCCGATCCCAGCTTGTTTCTGGATTGGCCGATCTGATCTCTCTCTCTTATTGATGATCTCTTCTTCTCCCCTTGGTCTCTCCTCATCCCCTAGGGGTGGATAGTCCTATTTATAGGCAAAGGCCCTGGGCCTCTTCCCAAATATTGAGCAGGAAGGGCGCCAACAATTGGCCATTTCGAAGGGGAACATCGGGTACACTTATCCTGACTAAAGTTGGTCCTCGCCTGCCAAAGGCTCTGGTGGTGACGCTGGCTTGGGCTCCACAATGACTTCCTCCCTGCCGTTGGGCTGGTCTTGGTCTCGTTGCACCGAAACGGGTGCCTTTGCTTGATGCTCTTGCCTGCGCTTGCTCCCTTTGCACCAAAGAGGAAAGGAGGACACAGCGCGGGCTGGCGCCCGCCTGGCACCCTTGGTCGTCATGGCTTGCGTCACGGGCACCTCGTGAGGTACCCCACCTCGATTTCTCCGCCTCCTCGCGAGCCAGCCTGATGAGGCCATGCCTGACGAAGCTCCGTGTCGTCCGCCCCGCGAGGCTTGGCCCCTCGCGAGGGTCTTGGGTCTGTGTTGATGAATATGGGCCGCGCTGGGCCCCCCTTTGAGCCACGCCGCAGGCCGCAGGCAGGCAAGTCTGGGGACCCCCGTTCCCAGAACACCGACAGTAGCCCCCGGGCCCAAGGCGCGCCCGGACTTGGCCGTGTAGGGAGGCGAAAGGGCAAGAGCGAAGTGCCGCGGGCCCTAACAGCCTGCGGCCTTGGGCGCCGCGTGGCGGTTGATTGGGCATGGGCGTCTCCACTTCCCCACGGTGCCTCAGCAACTGCACGGACTGGACAAGTCCCTGCATGCAAAGCGGGTCATGATTACCAGCGATCGTGGAGGTCGATGGTTGGCCTTCGCCGGCTATAAGTACGGAACAGCACGTGCCCTTCCAGTTCATCTCTTCTTGCTTCTCCTTCTTCCCAGTCCTTGCTCCGTCTTGCTGCGATGGCTCCGATCCGCCGGTTCTCGGTGGCAGAGAAGGGAAAGGCTCCCTGGGAGGAACCAGACCTGCTCCCGCCGAAGAAACGGCTCGCCCCCCGCCGCTGGGACGAGGGGGCCCATCAGGTGGTGTCGAGGCCCTGGTGCGAGCGGCCACCGCCGGGGTTCCCGCTTCCCTTGTACGCCCACATCGTGGGCTTTGAAGGAGTCGATGCTGATCGCCATGGGCGGCGCCGCCGTCGGCACCGACAGGTCACGAAGGTGTGGGTCGTCCCCCCTGGGGTCCACACCGGGGGCTCCTCCCGAGAGTTCGTGCTCCACGCCGCCATGCCTCCTCGGTCTTGGATTCGCCTTCCTCCCTTCTTCGCCTCCATCATCCCGCAGGGAGAGCTCCTGGAGCTTTGGCTGCAGCACGCCGGCTGCAGCACCCTCACGACCGAGGCAGAGGTCGCGGTCGTTGCCCCGGGCAAGGTCTTCATGACTCGAGGCTGGGGCGAAATAGCCCGGGTTTGCAGGACGAGAGGCGCCTTCGCGATCCACTTGGAGTACGACAGTGCTTCGGTGATGTTCTTCAAGGTCTTCGATGCGAATGAGTGCCGGCTGGAGTGCTGCCCCGGGAGAGGTGGTCGGGACCCTGCTACGGTGAGGACTAGGCCCGCCGACCGCTCCCTTGGCGGCTCCTCAGGCGGCGTAGGTGGCGGAGGATCCAGCGATTCCGGCGAGCTCTTCGCGACTCCGGAGACGAGCGAGGACAGCTACGAGCCCCCGAGCCGGCGCCGCTCCTGGAGTAGGGTGGGCTCGTCAGGCCGTCGCTGACTCTGATCTGGATGGGGTTGGCGCCGGTGCTTGACGGCCCACTATTGATGATGGCGTCTTTTGCAGGGGCGCGTGTAGTTAGCGCCCTTTTAGGATCTGTTCCCTACGAGGAATCAAAGACGCGTCCCGTGGGGGCTTGTAAGGTGCTTGTGATCCTATTTGTTAATATAACCCTTGTCGTAGAATTGTGCGAGTTGCTCATTCCGTCTTAGCTCAGTTCTCCCTTTCGAACCTCACGAGGGCTTGGTGCTCTGCGCCGACAGGTCCCAGTCCCAAGGCGGCTTCAGCCGTCGCTGGTATGCCAGGTCGCGATGCCGTGGTCAAGGCCAGGAGGTGAGCGACCCGGGGTCCGGTAAGAGCCCCTGAGTCGCGATGCTCAGGAGGTCCCCTTTGGCGCTCAAGCAGCCGTCGTTCGGTGAGAAAGGAGAGCGATGTCGCTAACACGGGATTGCATTAGGTGCGGGGATGGTGCCACGGTAGCTGGTGCTTCCGGGTGGTGACTTATCTCGAGAATCAAGGACCGCTCCCTGGTGTGTCGCCGAGTCCGTGCATCGGCAGGCGTGAGGTTGCTCAGCGAGGTCCTCGCGTGTCCCTCCCCTCTCGCCTTTGCTCCCCTTTCTGCTCTACGTCCTCGGGTCCCGGCCCTCGAGCGAGTCTCAGCCGTCGCTGGTATGCCAGGTCGCGATGCCGTGGACAAGGCCAGAGGGTGAGGGTTGGAGAGCCAGTAGGAGCCCTGAGTCGCGATGCTCAGGCACCCCCCCTTTAACGTGCAAGCGGTTCGCGCGGGTGAGAGTGAAGGAGACACCGCAAGGGCCTCGCTTGGCGCAGCTCCTTTAGGAGATCCTGTAGATCCGTCATAGAAAGAACGAGGGGTTGCCATGACAATTGACAGTCAGCTATTGGTTGCTTCCGAGAGGCGATGAGGCACTGAAGGCTTGACGAGGTGGCGCCATGCGGGGCTGCCGCGGCCAGAGCTCAGCCATTCAGGTTTGTCGGCGTTGCAGGGACGGACCCATGCGCAAGCGCCGTGCCGTTTTGGGAGCAGCTCCGTCAGTTGGCGTCAGTTGAGCGGGAAACTAGGTCAAACACGTTAGCCGCGAAGGAGTGGATTCATTCAAATAGATGCTGGGAAGGCAGACATCACTGGGTCAGGCCCGAGCGACTTGGGGATGATGCAGCCTGAGGGGCGCCCCCAACAAAGTAAGCTAACAACATGAAATAAAAGGGATACATGCCGCAGGGACGGACCCATGCGGCCTGGGAATAATGCAGCCCTGGGGGGCGCTCCCAGCTGGAAATGAAACTTGAAAGATGTCACCTGATGATGTTGAGGATGAAGCAGCGTTGGTGTAGCAGACTCGGCGGGCTGCGGAAGCCGATCCTCACGAGCCCCCAGGCCCAGGGGCCTCGGGAGGTTCTGGAGGCGCTGGTGGCTCCTCGTGGACCATCTCCATCTCCGCCAGGCTGTGGAATGCCTGGCCTCTTGAGCCTCCATGATGCCCCTCATGAGGCGCTGGTACGTGGCAGCCGCGCCCGGCAAGCCGTAAGGCATGCGAACGTAGATGTGGGGTGGACCTACGCAGTGCCCCACTCGCGAGGGCCAGAGGCGCTCCAGAGAGGCGACTCGATTGAGCCCTGGTATGTCGACGCAGACACGCAGCCCACCATCCTCGCCTGGATGGGGGGCCACAGCAGGTAGGCGGCGGCCGCCTCTCGTGACTCTTGACTCCTGTAGCTCCTGAATGGCCTTGCTGACGAACTCCTAAGGGTTTGGCCCTCCTTGCCTTACTCCTTCTTGAGGGGAAACATGCTTCGAAACACGCCTCCCTCGTGTCCCTGGCCAGGTCGGTGGCCCTCCAGGGAAGAGCCCCCGAGCCCTGCCTGAGGAGGGCGCCGGGCGCGCTTTCCTATGCGATGGAAGGAGGTTCCCCCTGGGCAGGCGCGGGCCTTGAGGGGCCTGCCTCCTGAGGAGCCGGGCCGGACAATGTCTTCTTCTTCTTGGGGGTGGCCTCGGGAAGCCTCCTGCTTCCGCGATCCGAGTCTTCCAGTGATGCGGCCTGAAAGGCTCGTTCCAGGGAACACATCGCGTCCTTCTCTTCACAGTGCACCGTGATGACTCCGCCACTTCCTGGCATCTTGAGGACGTTGTAGCCATGGTGAGTCATGGCCATGAACTTGGCCAGCGCTGGGTACCCAAGGATGGCGTTGTACGGCAGGCGAATGTGAGCGACGTCGAAGTCGATGAGCTCGGTGCGGTAGTTGTTGCACGCTCTGAAGGTGACAGAGAGGCGGACCTGCCCAATCGGGACCGTGGAGCCATCGGTGACTCCGGAGAAAGGCTTGGTGGGCTGAAGCTGGTTGTAGGGCACTTGGAGATTGTTGAATGTTTCCACGGATAGGACATTGAGCCCTGCCCCGCCATCGATGAGGGTCCTGGTGACCAGCACGTTGCTGATGATTGGGGAACAAAGAATCGGGAGGACTCCGGCCGTGGCCGCACACTTAAGCTGATCCGCTGAGCTGAACGTGATGGCGCACACTGACCACCTGAGAGGGCGCGTGGCTTCGGGCTTGGGGAGGACTGCATTCACTTCGCAGGCGAACTGCTTGAAGATGCGCTGAGAGGCTGGGGCTTGAGCCCCGCCCAGGATGCAGGCAATCGCGTGCGGCTCCTGGAAGCCCCCAGCCCCCTCGTCCTGATGGCGGTCCTCGTTTCTCCTTGGCTGCGGCAGCAGCGGAGGGAGGCCTGCGTTGCCTTGCGGGCGATCCTCGCGAGGCTGATCCCTCCAGTCTCCCTCGCGAGGCAGGTCTTGCCAGCGATCCTCGCAAGGTCGATCGCGCCACCCTTGGCGCGGGCAGCGGTCTTCCCAGCGTCCTACGTTTCTTCCTCCTCCTCGACCGTAGCCCCAGTCACCGCAGTCGGGACGACGGCCGATCCTTCCTTCTCGCACGGCTCGGAGCTCTTGACATTCATTGGTGTTGTGGGTGTGGAGGTCTTGGTACACACAGTACCGAATGCCCTTGGAAGATTCGGGCTGGTCTCTGCCCCGCTTGGTGTCTGGTTCTACCACGAGCATGGCAGCCCCCTTGCGCTTCACATCCTTGGCCTTGGGCTTCTTCTCTTCTGGGTCTACGGCAGGCAGCTCGAGGAGGGAGAGACGCCCTTCCTCAGCCCTGGCGCACTTGGTCGCCAAGTTGAACAGCTCCAAGGAAGTGCACAGGTCTTCATGCATCGCCAGCTCCTCCTTCATCTTGACGTCGCGCACGCTGTCGGAGAAGGCTGAGATGATGGCCTCCTCGGTCACCTTGGGAATCTTGAGGCGTGTGTTGTTGAAGCGCTGGATGTACTTCTGCAGGGTCTCTCCGGGTTGTTGCTTGATGCGGCGCATGTCGCTCACGGCGGGTGGCCGGTCGCGAGTACCTTGGAAGTTGGCGATGAAGCGGGTGCGCATCTCGTCCCAGGAGGAGATCGTGCCTGGAGCTAGGTTCAGGAGCCAGGTGCGGGCCCCGTCCTTGAGCGCCATGGGAAACCAATTCGCCATGACCTTCTCGTCTCCGTTGGCAGCTTCGATGCCCAGCTCATAGAGCTGGAGGAACTCCGCAGGGTCGGTCGTGCCGTCGTAACGAGGAGGCAGGTCTGGCTTGAACTTGTCGGGCCACGCGACGCTGCGCAGCTCGGTGGTGAAGGCACGGAAGCCTGCTGTGGCCACAGGAGGCCTTGGGTGACGGAGAGCTTGGTCTTGCAGGTCCCCACGCGCTGCAGCTGGGAGCAGCGCGGGGTCTTGACATGCGGGAGCAGGAGCATGGTCGCGACGTGCTGGAGCAGGGAGCGCCCGGGCAGCTTCTTGCGGGCGAGGGACTTCTTGGCAGCTCTGCTCTTGCCGCACTGGCACCTGACGGGGCGGGTTCCGCCTAGGGGCCATGCGCCTTGGGGCCTGGGCGCCTTCTTGAGGAGGAGGCGGCTGGGGCGCCCCCGGAGCTTCGTCACCCGCGCAGGGCGGGGTGCGGTGCAGAGGAACGGACGGCGCAGGAGAGCCCCCTGCGGTGCGGACGAGCTCGGCGACGCGGTCGAGCCACTCTTCGTAGACGTCGTCGACGAGACGGTAGCGCAGGAGCTCGTTTGCTGCGATGAGCGCAGCTCGAGCCTCCATGGGTGCGCGGAGCGCGCGGGACGAAGAACCAGCTGGGGTGAGCGAGGCAGTAGCGGTGCGGCCGTCTTGCCGCACGGACGGGTGCTGAGACGACGCTTGCTGCTCGTTTCCCGCCGGGTCGGTGGTGGTGTTGACGGCAGGTGACGGGGAACGGCGAGGACGCCCGCCGACTGGAGCCGTCTGGGCGACGCGGGAGGCGAGAGCGGCTCGGCGTTCGGCGCGGGCCCGACAAGCGTCAGACGTGGACGCAATGGTCGGAGGAGTACGGGGCGGTGGAAGAAGAATTCCGGCGCACCCCTACCTGGCGTGCCAAATGTCGGATTTCGGGTTCCAGCAGACCCTTGAGGTTCGAACACTAGGGTGCGCGCGGAGATTTCGCCTTCTACCTACCTGCACCCCACCGCCTCGCCAAGATCTAAGCTATGGAAAGAACAACACAAGAGACACAGGGTTTATACTGGTTCAGGCCACCGTTGTTGTGTAATACCCTACTCCAGTGTGGTTTGGTGGATTGCCTCTTGGGCTGATGATGATGAGCAATACAAGGAAGAATAGCCTCGCGAGGGTCTGTTCTTGGCTGGGGCGATGAACTGCTAGGAGGAGTTCAGTCACCCTTCTCTCTCTGTGTGTGATGCTACTCGATCCGATCCCAGCTTGTTTCTGGATTGGCCGATCTGATCTCTCTCTCTCTTCCTGATGATCTCTTCTTCTCCCCTTGGTCTCTCCTCATCCCTTGGGGGTGGCTACTCCTATTTATAGGCAAAGGTCCTGGGCCTCTTCCCAAATATTGAGCGGGAAGGGCACCAACAATTGGCCATTTTGAAGGGGAACATCGGGTACACTTATCCTGACTAAAGTTGGTCCTCGCCTGCCAAAGGCTCTGGTGGTGACGCTGGCTTGGGCTCCACAATGACTTCCTCCCTGCCGTTGGGCTGGTCTTGGTCTCGTTGCACCAAAACGGGTGCCTTTGCTTGATGCTCTCGCCTGCGCTTGCTCCCTTTGCACCAAAGAGGAAAGGAGGACACTGCACAGGCTGGCGCCCGCCTGGCACCCTTGGTCGTCATGGCTTGCGTCACGGGCACCTCGTGAGGTACCCCACCTCGATTTCTCCTCCTCCTCGCGAGCCAGCCTGATGAGGCCGTGCCTGAGGAAGCTCCGTGTCGTCCGCCCCACGAGGCTTGGCCCCTCGCGAGGGTCTTGGGTCTGTGTTGATGAAGATGGGCCGCGCTGGGCCCCCCTTTGAGCCACGCCGCAGGCCGCAGGCAGGCAAGTCTGGGGACCCCCATTCCCAGAACACCGACAATTAGGCAAGGAAGCTTACATGCGTGTACTGTTTTTTCTCTAACGGTGTTTGCAGCTCACCGATGTGTATTGGGCATGGAGGAGTGACAACAGATATGTGTAATTTAGGATCGCGAGGAGGCAGAAGTGTTGAGAACTTTACTTTTTTGGTTGCTTGTGGCTCTCCTTGATTTTGCTTCTGATTCTTTTGTTGCGCAGTAGGCAGCCTGGGTGGAATTCCACTGTCTCTGTGTTGACGAATGATTTGCTCATGAACTTGCCGAACTTGCTGGGCTTCAACATTGGCTTGTGGAGGTGCTATATCATCCGTTCTGATCTGCTGGCCAAATGTTTCAAAGACACGCATGTACCTTGGCGGCATAACTGTTATGATTTGCTCTTCATCATCATCATCCTCATCATCTTTCTGCGCATGCTCCCCCATGAAGACCAGATCGTCGTCGTCCTCCTCATCTTGCGCGCTTTTTGCTTCACTGCCTTCTCCATCTCGAGTGAACTTTGGTTCACTGTTTTCATCTTTATCCTCTACATCTTCCTCCATCGAGTACGCAGTTCTGTTTCTTGTGTTAAAGAAACCCCTAGGTATTTCAGGTGTTATTCATCCAGCCATCTCCCACTCTTCTCTTCCAACGCAGTTCAGGGGCTTTGTGTTGTGAATCAATCGAGGTATCTTCTGGTTTTGTAACGCCCTCGATGCGGCTATAGCTCCCACGTGTCGAGGCACGACTTAGAGGCATAACCGCATTGAAAGCAATGTCGCAAGTTAGGCAATCATTACAACATCCCATGTAAGCATAATAGAAGGGGGAGAAACATAGTTGGCTTACACTCGCCACGTCACATCAAAGTACATAAATAACATCCATCATACAAGCACTCATGGCCCGACTACGGCGCCAAAATAGAAGAAAACCCAACATGCGACAAGGCCCTGAATCAAACCCCAACTAGGCACCACTACTGATCATCGGGAAAGGAAACATAATAACGCTGAGAGTCCTCGTCGAACTCCCACTTGAGCTCATACTCGTCACCTGGAGCGGAATCACCTGCACCTGCATCTCGAATTATAGTATCTGTGAGCCACGGGGACTCAGCAATATCGCACCCTCGCGATCAAGACTATTTAAGCTTATAGGAATGGATAAGGCAAAAATATGTGGAGCTGCAGCCAGCGACTAGCATGTATGGTGGCTAACTTATCCGCAAAAGAGAGCGAGAAGAGGAGGCAAGGCACGAGCGATAATCTAGAGGAACAACCTGCGCAAGCATTACTCCAACACCGTGTCCACTTCCCGGACTCCGCCGAGAAGAGGCCATCACGTAACACACTCAGTTGATTCATTTTAATTAATTAAGGTTCAAGTTATCTACAATCGGGCATTAACAAATTCCCATCTGCCCATAACCGCGGGCACGGCTTTCGAAAGTTCAATCCCTGCAGGGGAGTCCCAACTTAGCCCATGACAAGCTCTCACGGTCAACGAAGGAATAGACCTCCACCCGAGACACACCGATCAGACTCGGCAACCCGGTACAACAAGACAATTCGACAGGTTAAAACAAGACCAGCAACACCGCCTAAATGTGCCGACAAATCCCGATAGGAGCTGCACATATCTCTTTCTTAGGGCACACTCGGATGAGCGCTCCATACAACTGAAACCAAACCTCGAGTTTCCCCGAGGGGGCGCTGCACAGGACTCTAGTTTGGACCAACACTCAGAGGAGCACTGGCCCGGGGGGGTTAAAATAAGATGACCCTTGAGTCTGCAGAACCCAAGGGAAAGGAAAAGGCTAGGTGGCAAATGGTAAGACCAATGTTGGGCATTGCTGGAAAAGCTTTAATCAAGGCGAACTATCAAGGGGTTCCCATTATAACCCAACCACGTAAGGAACGCAAATCCGGGAACATAACACCGATATGACGGAAACTAGGGCGGCAAGAGTGGAACAAAACACTAGGCGAGAGGCCGAGCCTTCCACCCTTTACCAAATATATAGATGCATTAAGATAACATAGCAATATAATGATATCCCCAACAAGTAAATAAAAGATGTTCCAACAAGGAACGGCCTCCAAACTTCACCTGCAACTAGCAACGCTATAAGAGGGGCTGAGCAAAGCGGTAACATAGCCAATCAACGGTTTGCTAGGACAAGGTGGGTTAGAGGTTGACATGGCAATTAGGTGGCTGACAAGAAAAAGGTAGGCATCGTAGCATTGGCATAGCAAGAGCGAGCAAACTAGCATAGCAAAGATAGTAGTGATTTCGAGGGTATGATCATCTTGCCTGCACAGTTGTCAGAGTTGACTGGATCCTCACAAGCAAACTCAACGGGCTCCTCGGTAGCGAACTCGTCTCCCGGCTCTACCCAACAAGACAAACAAGCAATAAGAATACAATCAACCACGTGCAAGACCAAGCAATATGATGAAATGATGATATGCTATATGGAATGCGATGCGGGATGCAAAATGCAAGATATGACAGGAAATGCATGAACCTGGCCTCAACTTGGAATTCTAAGGGTTCCAATGGATAGAGGGGATGAAATCGCTTGAAAACGATATAAAGATCATTGGAATCAGAGTTACGGTTTGGAAATGGCAAGCGTTTTAAGATATGACACCGGTCTGCGATTTACAGCAAGTAGGCATCTAAATGCAATGAGATGAACATGCTACAGCCACCAAACAAGACAACAAAAAACATGGCAGGGATGCACACAAGATGCTTAACAAAATACTGGCACTAAGCCACGGCCAATTCATCCATTATGAGGTTCAAAAAAGCATGGCAAAAACGCAAATGCAAAACAGATTCCAGACTTAGTGAAATTAACACTAGTCTGAAATCTCAGATCACGAAGCCCTCTTCGGAGCAGCAAAACAACATGATACACGTCCTTATTAAGACAAGTAAGAACATGGAATGGAGCTACTCAACAAGCTTAACAAAAGTCCCAAAGTGACCTGGGGCCAAAAGGGATCACAAAATATATTAACGGGCACACGAACATAGCTAAAACACAATCAGTTTTCAGACTTAGTGAAAACTGAGACATGCTGAAATATAACTCACGAAGGCATGTAAACAAGCTCGATGCACTCACCACGGTGCAAGTCATGGCAAGGAAGGCATACATCCATTAAGAAGGCACAAAATACAATCTAGACATGGCAAGAACAATGGCATAGCATGCACAGATCAACTACAACAACGCCGGCAAAATCGCAAACGAGTTGACGATCTGCCCAGATTCACCATGAAGCAAAAGTAGAGCTCGATTGACTCAAGCTAGGTTGCTGCATAATTGCAAAAAGAGACATGGATGGATAGAGCATAACATGATTAACAAACCTCCTTTACTGATCATCCTCAAAATAGGCACGGATCACTAGGAAACAAGCTGAACATATGGCATCATGAACTAAAATATCCCAGACTTAGTGAAAACAACTAAGTCTCTGAAAACAGATTTCCCGGGTGCCTTTCTTTGCGAGCTTGCACAAGTCACCACACACATCCTAAAAATGCATGGGTTGCACCTCTGAAAATAAGACAAAATGCTTAACAAAAATATGAAGGACTCACAGGCATAGCATGCACACATTAATCATGGAAAAAATGACAAAAGTCTAAGATGAACTAGCAGATCTGACAATTAACTCACGAAGCCTCCTTCTAACAGCATTTTGGGCATCAAGATGAACTCAAATGAAAATGATGCAATGGAATGAAATGATGTACTCGTCGAGACGAACATTTTGATATACTATATGTCCAAAACGGATCTACGGATGCGGAGATATCATCGGTCAAAAATTGCATAAAAATTAGGGTACTGGAGAGAAAGTCAACCCTCTATTTTTCAGATCTGGATTTGCACGCGGTTCGAGGAACGCCGGAGTTCGCACTGTAGCAGCTCGCCGAACTTGGAGCTCGTGGTGGCCGGACTTGCCAGACGGAGGAGGAGGACGACGAGGGGAGGACCGGAAGCCGGGGCGGCGGCGCCGGCTCGTGGAGGCGGCGGCGGTGGCCCGCCGTGGTGCGGACGGCGAGGCGAGGCAGCCGGCGGCCGGGGCGGCGTGCGGCGAGGTCCGGCCGGCTCCGGGCGGCGGAGATGGCGGGGCGGCGGCGCGGCCGGTCGGCTCAGGGAAGAAGGACAGGCGACGGCGGCGGCGGAGTGGCCGGGTCGGGCGCGGGAGCGGGCTGGAGATGGGCTTCGGGCCCGGTGGCGGTGGCGATGTGGACCGGGCGGCGGGGCGAATCGTGGCGCGCCACGTGGCGGCGGACAGGCGGACCGGGCATGTCCGTCGGCGGGAATGTGTTCGGCGGCGCGCAGTGGGATTTTTTTTAGGGTTCGGAGGTAGGGGAAGATCCGAAAAACGGGGGGTGTATATATAGACATAAGTGGAGCTAGGAGAGTCCAAATGAGGTGCGGTTTTCGGCCACGCGATCGTGATCGAACGCTCTAGGACATGGAGCAGAGTTTGGTGGGTTTTGGGCCAAATTGGAGGGGTGTTGGGCTGCAACACACACGAGGCCTTTTCGGTCCCTCGGTTAACCGTTGGAGTATCAAACGAAGTCCAAATGATACGAAACTTGACAGGCGGTCTACCGGTAGTAAACCAAGGCCGCATGACAAGTCTCGGTCCAATCCGGAAATGTTTAATCCCCACACACGAAAGAAAGCTAGAAATGACCACCGGAGGAGAACGAAGCGCCGGAATGCAAAACGGACAACGGGGAAAATGCTCGAATGCATGAGATGAACACGTATGCAAATGCAATGCACATGATGACATGATATGAGATGCATGAAAACGAAAACAACACATGGAGACAAAACCCGAACCCGAGGAAATAAATATAACTTAACGCCGGAAACGGCAAGAGTTGGAGTACAAATAGGAAAAGTTACATCCGGGGTGTTACAACACTCCACCACTACGAAAAGATCTCGTCCCGAGATCTAGGACTGAAAGAACTCCGGGTACTCATAACGGAGGTGATCCTCGCGTTCCCAGGTAGCTTCACGGTTGGAATGGTGTGACCACTTGACTTTGAGAAATTTGATTGACTTGTTGCGAGTCTTGCGTTCAGTCTCTTCAAGAATAGCAACTGGGTGCTCACGATAAGAGAGATCTTCTTGGAGCTCAATGTCCTCGAAGTTGACAGTGCGGACAGGCGTCTTGAAGCACTTTCGAAGCTGAGAGACATGGAACACGTCATGAACATTTGCAAAGTTTGAAGGAAGCTCGAGTTGATAGGCGAGGTCGCCTCTCTTGCTGACAATCTTGAAAGGTCCCACGTATCTAGGGGCAAGCTTCCCTTTGATACCGAAGCGACGAGTACCTTTCATAGGAGAGACACGGAGGTAAACATGATCTCCGATCTCGAAAACCAAATCACGGTGCTTACTATCATAGTAGCTCTTCTGGCGGGATTGGGCTGCTTTGAGGTTATCACGAATGACTTTGCACATTTCTTCTGCTTCTGTGATTAAGTCATTACCCAGCAGCTGACGTTCACCGGTTTCAGACCAGTTGAGAGGGGTACGGCACTTCCTGCCATACAGAATTTCAAAAGGGGCCTTGCCCGAACTTGCTTGAAAACTGTTGTTATAGGAGAATTCAGCATAAGGAAGACAATCCTCCCACTTCATGCCGAAGGAGATCACACAAGCCCTGAGCATATCTTCAAGAATCTGGTTGACACGCTCGACTTGACCGCTTGTTTGAGGATGGAAAGCTGTGCTGAAGCGGATGTTAGTGCCCATGGCCTTCTGAAAAGAATCCCAAAACTTCGAGGTAAAGATGCTGCCACGGTCTGAAGAGATCACTTGAGGAATACCGTGCAGAGAGACAATGCGAGAGGTATAGAGTTCCTCCAATTGAGCTGCAGTGATCGACTCTTTGATAGGCAGAAAGTGATCCACTTTGGTGAGTTTGTCGATGACAACAAATATAGCATCATTGCCATGCTTGGACTTTGGAAACCCAGTCACGAAGTCCATTTCAATGTGGTCAAGCTTCCATTCTGGAATGGCAAGAGGTTGGAGGAGACCAGCTGGCCTTTGGTGTTCTGCCTTCACTCTTCTGCAGACATCACATTCGTTCACGAATTGAGCGATCTCGCGCTTCATTCGAGTCCACCAATAAGCTTGCTTGAGATCCTGATACATCTTCGTGCTCCCAGGGTGGATGAAGAGGAGAGAATTGTGAGCCTCGTTCAAGATCACTTTATGAAGTTCACCTTTGGGCACCACAATACGATCCTCGAAGAAGAGAGTGTCCTTGTCATCAAGGCGGTAGCACTTGTACTTGGACTGACTCTTGGCAATCCCAATCTTCACCTTTTTCACCATAGCATCAAGAAGCTGGGCTTGGCGAATCTGGTCTTCTAAGGTAGGAGAGACTTGAAGGTTGGCGAGGAAACCTTGAGGAACAACTTGCAGATTAAGCTTGCGGAAAGCCTCACAAAGCTCGGGTTGATAAGGCTTGAGAATCAGACTGTTGCAGTAGGCCTTTCTACTCAAAGCGTCAGCAATCACATTAGCCTTGCCTGGAGTATACTCGATACTCGAATTATACTCTTGAATCATTTCGACCCATCGAGTTTGTCTTAGGTTGAGATTAGGCTGAGTGAAGATGTACTTGAGGCTCTTGTGATCAGTGAAAATGTCCACTTTTCTTCCCAATAGAAGATGTCTCCAAGTCAAAAGAGCATGCACAACTGCCGCCAAGTCGAGATCGTGAGTGGGGTAGTTCTTCTCATTAGGCTTCAACTGGCGAGATGTATAAGCAACAACTTTCTTCTCTTGCATCAAAACTGCGCCAAGACCTTGGAGAGAGGCATCACAAAAGACCTCGTACGGCTTGGATTCATCAGGTGGAGTCAGAACTGGAGCAGTGATCAACTTCTCTTTCAAAGTGTTGAAAGCAATATCACACTCTGGAGACCAAACATACTTGACGTGCTTCTGAAGAAGATTTGAGAGAGGCTTCGCAATCTTAGAAAAGTTTTCAACGAATCTTCGGCAATAGCTTGCGAGACCGAGAAAACTTCGGAGTTGCTTCACGTTCTGAGCAGGTTCCCAATTCACAATTGCGGATACCTTCTCGGGATTCACGGAAATGCCCTTGGCAGAGATGATATGACCAAGATAAAGAACCTCATCGAGCCAAAATTCACACTTGGAGAACTTGGCATAGAACTGATGTTCCCTGAGTTTATCGAGAACCAAACGCATGTGCTTGGCATGATCTTCCTTGTTCTTCGAGAAAACCAGAATGTCATCGAGATAGACCAAAACGAAGTCTTTGGTGTAGGCGTTGAAGATGAAGTTCATCATGCGAGAGAACGTCGGAGGAGCGTTGGCGAGGCCAAAAGACATGACAGTGTATTCATATGAACCAAAGCTTGTTCTGAATGCTGTCTTGGGAATATCTTCTTCACGAATGCGAATCTGGTGATAACCCATACGGAGATCAAGCTTGGAGAATACTTGGGCACCTTTGAGTTGTTCGAACAGCTCATTAATGTTGGGAAGTGGGTATTTGTTCTTGATGGTCTTCTTGTTCACTGGACGGTAATCAACACAAAGTCTGTCCGTTCCATCCTTCTTCTTCACAAAAAGAACACCACAACCCCACGGAGAAGTACTAGGCCGGATGAGACCCATTCTTTCTTGCTCATCGAGTTGCTTCTTCAGCTCCTTCAATTCTTCAGGTCTGAGCTTGTAAGGACGTTTGCACACAGGTTCCGTGCCAGGTTCAAGTTCAATAACGAATTCAACTGGCCGGTGCGGAGGCATTCCTGGGAGCTCTTCTGGAAAGACGTCTTGATATTCGAAAACGACAGGAATTTGCGAGATGACATCCAATTCACCCTTCTCATTGAGAGAAAACAGACGGATAGTATTATCCCAAGCGGCAAAGACAATTACATCCTCAGACAAATGAGTCAATTGAATCTGCCTGGCAGCACAGTCAAGATGTGCCTTGTGCTTAGAAAGCCAATCCATTCCGAGAATAAGATCAATATCCGAGTTACCAAGAACAATTGGGGAAGAAAGGAACTTGTAGTCACCCAATGTGATAGTAACCTCAAGGACGCAGGTGTTAGCTGTCATCTGCTTGCCCGGTGACACAATTTGCAAGGAACTTTGCAGATACTGATAATCACACTCATACTTTTATGCAAAAGGTTTGGAAATGAAGCAATGCGATGCACCCGTGTCAAAAAGAACTTCTGCAGGAATATCATTAACAGGAAGGTTACCCATGATCACATCTGACGAGTCCTCTGCCTGAGCTGCATTCACCATATTGACCTTGGCGAACTTGGGGTTATGCTTGACCATAGCTGTACTTGCCGATCTGACAGGAGGAGGAGGAGGAGGAGGAAGACGCCTCTGGTTGAAACACTTGTTGGCATAGTGACCCTTCTGTTGGCACTTGTTGCACGTGACCTCTGAAAGCGGACGGTGATACGGAGCACTCGATCTTGGAGCTTGAGACGAAGTCTTGTTCTGAAAGCCTGGGTTGGGTGGGTGGGAAGAGCCACTGCCACCTTTGCTCTTCTGCTGATACGGCTGACGGAACGGAGGAGGAGGAAGCCAAAACTTCTGCTGCTTGGCCACTTGAGTAGAGGAAGAAGGAGTAACATCTCTGACTCGCTTCCTGGAAGCATCACACCTCAACTGAGCAGCCTCTTGCTTCAGTGCCATGTTGTAGAACTCATCGTATCTCAAGGGCTCGAAGAGGACAAGAGCAAGCTGAATATCTTCTCTGAGTCCACCCCTGAACTGGTATATCATGCTCTTCTCATCAGGCACGTCCTGCTTGGCAAAGCGGGCAAGCTTCTGGAACAATTTGTTGTAGTCATAGACAGACAAAGAACCTTGCTTCAGATTGCGGAATTCCTCACGCTTGCTTTCAACCACGCTCTGCGGAATGTGATGAGCTCGGAAATCTCGACAGAAATCATCCCAAGTGATAACACGTCCACCTCTGGAATCCTTGTACTGCTGGAACCATTCTGCAGCTTGATCTTTGAGTTGGAAGGAAGCGAACTTCACAAAGTCCTCAGGCCTGACGTTACTGCACTCGAAATGCTTACACAGATCCACAAGCCAATCGTCAGCATCGGTTGCCTCAACACAATTGCTGAAAGTCTTTGGCCCGTTAGCAAGGAACTGGTTGAGTGTAGCAAAGTGACTCTGATTGCTGCCTTGATTCCCTTGACTGCCTTGATTGCGCTCTTGGAGAATTTGCATGATCAGATGAGTGTTTGCATTGCTTGCGGCCATCACAGCTTGCCATGCCTCTGGAGGAGGTGGAGGTGGTGGCAGATCTTGATTCTGGTTCTGACTGGTGCTCTTAGCGGGAGCCATCCTGAAGAGGTTGACCACCGTTAGCACATTGACAAATAAATATTTAAGCTGAATCCAACGAAATGAAAATTGCAACATATAGTCTTCACATCCGAACAAAATGAACGAATGCATTCCTCTTCACATGGTCACATATCCATAAATTGAGAAGCCACGTAGAATTAAGGTAGAGAAATAAATCAACAAGGTACGGATCAAGAACGAATAATCGGTAAGAAATCCCAATCTCAAACCAATATCCGTGGAAGAAGAACTAGAGCTACTAGAATTCCCACCTATGAAACTCCCGAACTTTTCCGGTTATGCAATCAGGTGTTGGGGATACAGGGGAAGCATAATATCTCACCCAAACTAGCAAATCCTACATCCAGCTGTATCCAACCTTCAACACATAACCAAGAAAACTTCGGAAACCATCTACCTCAACCTTCGAAAAGCATCCGTTATACAAGTTATGGCGATACTCCCGAACTCCCGCCCCAGTACTGGGTGGCGTCGAGGTTATCTCACCAACGAACTGCATAAAAGAGATTTTCGATGTCGGCGAACATATCTCAAGTATTCCAGAATTGCAACGATAAAATTATGATGACAACACCTCAGAGCTCAACTCCCCGGGACACTTCCACTAAACCCCTGACAGGAGGCACCAAGACAATATTCTCATCATAAGCCATCGGAACAAATCCAAGATACTCGCGTGATCCTAAAAAAAAATTTAGTGAAATTTGAGAAGAGAAGAGCCAAAACTCTACGTCAGGATGCCTTACCAGAGCGATGAGGAGACTGGGAAGTAAAAATAATTCCTAAGCTCTCCGATATATAATTCCTAAAGACTCAAAACATTTTTCTAGACACAACTCGGCTGCTAAAAATGATCAAGCAATGGGGCTCCTAAGGTCGGGGAAGGCTCTGATTACCAACTTGTAACGCCCTCGATGCGGCTATAGCTCCCACGTGTCGAGGCACGACTTAGAGGCATAACCGCATTGAAAGCAATGTCGCAAGTTAGGCAATCATTACAACATCCCATGTAAGCATAATAGAAGGGGGAGAAACATAGTTGGCTTACACTCGCCACGTCACATCAAAGTACATAAATAACATCCATCATACAAGCACTCATGGCCCGACTACGGCGCCAAAATAGAAGAAAACCCAACATGCGACAAGGCCCTGAATCAAACCCCAACTAGGCACCACTACTGATCATCGGGAAAGGAAACATAATAACGCTGAGAGTCCTCGTCGAACTCCCACTTGAGCTCGTACTCGTCACCTGGAGCGGAATCACCTGCACCTGCATCTCGAATTATAGTATCTGTGAGCCACGGGGACTCAGCAATCTCGCACCCTCGCGATCAAGACTATTTAAGCTTATAGGAATGGATAAGGCAAAAATATGTGGAGCTGCAGCCAGCGACTAGCATGTATGGTGGCTAACTTATCCGCAAAAGAGAGCGAGAAGAGGAGGCAAGGCACGAGCGATAATCTAGAGGAACAACCTGCGCAAGCATTACTCCAACACCGTGTCCACTTCCCGGACTCCGCCGAGAAGAGGCCATCACGGTAACACACTCAGTTGATTCATTTTAATTAATTAAGGTTCAAGTTATCTACAACCGCTAGTCTGAAATCTCAGATCACGAAGCCCTCTTCGGAGCAGCAAAACAACATGATACACGTCCTGATTAAGACAAGTAAGAACATGGCATGGAGCTACTCAACAAGATTAACAAAAGTCCCAAAGTGACCTGGGGCCAAAAGGGATCACAAAATATATTAACGGGCACACGAACATAGCTAAAACACAATCAGTTTTCAGACTTAGTGAAAACTGAGACATGCTGAAATATAACTCACGAAGGCATGTAAACGAGCTCGATGCACTCACCACGGTTCAAGTCATGGCAAGGCATGCATACATCCATTAAGAAGGCACAAAATACAAGCTATACATGGCAAGAACAATGGCATAGCATGCACGGATCAACTACAACAACGCCGGCAAAATCGCAAACGAGTTGACGATCTGCCCAGATTCACCACGAAGAAAAAGTAGAGCTTGATTGACTCAAGCTAGGGTGCTCCATAATTGCAAACAAAGACATGGATGGATAGAACATAACATGATTAACAAAACTCCTTTACTGATCATCCTCAAAAGAGGCACGGATCACTAGGAAACAAGCTAAACATATGGCATCATGAACTAAAATATCCCAGACTTAGTGAAAACAACTAAGTCTCTGAAAACAGATTTCCCGGGTGCCTCTCTTTGCGAGCTTGCACAAGTCACCACACACATCCTAAAAATGCATGGGTTGCACCTCTGGAAAGAAGACAAAATGCTTAACAAAACATATGAAGAACTCACAGGCATAGCATGCACACATTAATCATGGAAAAAATGACAAAAGTCTAAGATGAACTAGCAGATCTGACAATTAACTCACGAAGCCTCCTTCTAACAGCATTTTGGGCATCAAGATGAACTCAAATGAAAATGATGCAATGGAATGGAATGATGTACTTGTCGAGACGAACATTTTTATATACTATATGTCCAAAACGGAGCTACGAATGCGGAGATATCATCGGTCAAAGATTGCATAAAAATTAGGGTACGGGAGAGAAAGTCAACCCTCTATTTTTCAGATCTGGATTTGCACGCGGTTCGAGGAACGCCGGAGTTCGCACTGTAGCAGCTCGCCGGACTTGGAGCTCGCGGTGGCCGGACTTGCCGGACGGAGGAGGACGACGACGAGGGGAGGACCGGAAGCCGGGGCGGCGGCGCCGGCTCATGGAGGCGGCGGCGGTGGCCCGCCGTGGTGCGGACGGCGAGGCGAGGCAGCCGGCGGCCGGGGCGGCGTGCGGCGAGGTCCGGACGGCTCCGGGCGGCGGAGATGGCGGGGCGGCGGCGCGGCCGATCGGCTCGGGGAAGAAGGACAGGCGGCGGCGGCGGAGTGGCCCGGTCGGGCGCAGGAGCGGGCTGGAGATGGGCTTCGGGCCCGGCGGCGGTGGCGATGTGGACCGGGCGGCGGGGTGAATCGTGGCGCGCCACGTGGCGGCGGACAGGCGGACCGGACGTGTCCGTCGGCGGGAATGTGTCCGGCGGCGCGCGGTGGGATTTTTTTTAGGGTTCGGAGGTAGGGGAAGATCCGAAAAACGGGGGGTGTATATATAGACATAAGTGGAGCTAGGAGAGTCCAAATGAGGTCCAGTTTTCGGCCACGCGATCGTGATCGAACGCTCTAGGACATGGAGCAGAGTTTGGTGGGTTTTGGGCCAAATTGGAGGGGTGTTGGGCTGCAACACACACGAGGCCTTTTCGGTCCCTCGGTTAACCGTTGGAGTATCAAACGAATTCCAAATGATACGAAACTTGACAGGCGGTCTACCGGTAGTAAACCAAGGCCGCATGACAAGTCTCGGTCCAATACGGAAATGTTTAATCCCCACACATGAAAGAAAGCTATAAATGACCACCGGAGGAGAACGAAGCGCCGGAATGCAAAACGGACAACGGGGAAAATGATCGAATGCATGAGATGAACACGTATGAAAATGCAATGCACATGATGACATGATATGAGATGCATGAAAACGAAAACAACACAAGGAGACAAAACCCGAACCCGAGGAAATAAATATAACTTAACGCCGGAAACGGCAAGAGTTGGAGTACAAATAGGAAAAGTTACATCTGGGGTGTTACAGGTTTGGAGGCATAGTAATTTCCTGCACAGTATTAAGCCAAAGTGTTATGCACGCTAACAGTGAAATGAACTGCATTTTTGTACTATATATCATTATATATGCAACTGGAGAAATTGCACTTCAATTTTTCATTCTATAGCAGGGGCACTGGGAGTTAACATGAAGAAACAATGCACTTCAGTTTTAAGCCACAGTGCTCTACATATGTAAGCCATGGTGGACTGCATTGTTCAGCCATAGCGCATTTTCATTTTCGAAGTATCTTTCTGTTTTTTACTGGGAGATACATGGCACTGCAGTTGACGCAAGAGGGCACTACATGGTAATAAAAAGGGCACTGCAATTTGAATTTCTCATCAAGTACTAGAAAGCAACTGCACTATACTAAACTGGAGGTGGGGGGTTGGGTATGTGAATTTCTTACATTATCTGCAAGCGTGACTTTCCTCTTGAAAGCAGTTATCTCCTTCTGCAGATGCAGCTCGGCCTGCTGTTGGCATGCATTCCACCTCCGCTGCAGGAACTCATGGGCTTTTTCAACTTTCGCCATTGTCGTGGGAGAAGGCTGGATGGGCGAAATGACCATTGCAGTTCGCATCCACGACGACTGCAAGGTTGCTGGAGAAGGCATCCTTGCAGTTCTCTTCCCCCTGCCATGCATCACCGAGGCTGGATGCTTCAGCTGGGTGAACGGCGGCAGATCCCCCATGCGAGAGGCTCCGATCCGCGGGGGTGTTGCAGCTGGCGGTGCTTGAGGAGGCGGCGCACCAGTCATATCGCGGTAGTAGGAGCGCAGAAGCGTGCCGCCGGCGCTGTCCATGCTGATTTCGCGGAGGAGAGGAGCGGCGGCGATTCCGGCGGCAATTTGGGGGCGGTTGGGCGGACGAGAGGGGCGGCGGCGCTGATTAGGCGCTGCCCCCGGAGAAGGGTCGCGTGATTCGATCTGCATCCTCCTGGGCCGCCGTCCGCCGGCGCTCCGGTGAGGGGAGGGGGTCGCCGCCAGTCGCGGGGGCGCTGCCGCGCTAGAAGGCGGGGTGGGGAGGGGGCCGTCGTCTGCGGGCGCCGCCGCGCTAGAAGGCGGGATGGGGGGGGGGTTGTTTTCCTCGGGGCGCTGCCGCGCTAGAAACCTGTGTTAAGTGGGGGGTGTTATGAGAATAAGTCCTTTGTTATGAGAATAAGGTCTTAAGGGGTGTTATGAGAATAGACCCACCCTATATATATATATATATATGAGAAGCCAGGTGGGTTACAGAATTTGCATGGTACATTATACTTACCGAAGATGGCGGCTGTCATTTGAGAGATGTGTTGTTTTAAGCCGGATAACTCTTCAGTTACCGGCTTAAGCATTAGCATCTTCGGCCTTTTTTGCTAGAGCAGCCTTGTCAGTCTCCCAGGTGGCTTTCTCAATGTCAAAACCTGCTTTAAGTTTCTCAATTTCTTCTAAAGAGGCCTTCAGCTCTGACTTGGCCTTGGAGATTTCTGTCTACTGCAGCTTTAAACTTTTTCTTAAATCGCCAACTTGCGAATCCTTCATGTTCAATTCTGCCTGAGATAAATAAAGCAATGGTTACAATGCAAGGAGCAAGTCTGATGAGGCATGGTTAATCAAGTCCCAAGCTCATTGCAAACAATACACTTGGCACTTGGGGGCTAATGTAGGTCATTTTAATCTAATTATTACCCGACTCACTTTATTCAGTTTAAGCCGGCCCTTGGGGGCTATAAGTTTGGATTTCTTAAGTGACTATAACTCCCAGCTCACTTTATTAAGTTAAGCCGACCCTTGGGGGCTACATGTTTGGATTTCTTAAGTGACTATAAGTCCCGGCTCACTTTATTAAGTTAAGCCGGCCCTTGGGGGCTACATGTTTTGATTTTTTTTAAGTGGTTATAAAGTTCCGGCTCATTTTGTTAAAACTAAGCCGGTCCTTGAGGGTTGCAAATTGGAAACGTTACAAGTCTATAGCATACTCGGTATTTTCCAATACTCTAGACTTGGCGGCTATATAAATGCATATGGAAAGGGGTTAGCAACATACCTCATAGCGTTCCTTCATAAGGTTTACTAAGCCAGCTTCCAGGTCACGGCTAGTATGAAGGCGGTTCATATAGCCTGCATGGATGTCGCGTGCACTAAGGGCAGCATAGCTTTCCAAGTCCAGCTTCACCTTGCCTTTGTCCAAGGAAGGAGATTCTTCCTTGGCACCATGCTTAGCTAGCACAGTGGAAGCCCCTGGTGCTGTATGAGCCGTCCCAGTAGTGGTCACGTCATCAGAGTCCTTTTCAAGAGGGATTTCTTTAGCTGGCTTCGGAGGAGTTAGCGACTCAGGGCTCGGGGGGTCATGGCTGGCCGCCGGGTTAAATTTAGCGTCCATTTGCTCAGAGACAGTGGCATCAATTGATGGTGGCGGGTCATTAATAGGTTCTTCCGGGTCTTGAGTGAGCACCTTAGAAATATCTGTAGACTGTTTCACTTGTTCGGCAGTTTTGGGATCCTTTGAAGACCTGCCCAGTTTCTGTTTCTTGCCTGTCTTGGCAACACCTCTGTAATAAAGATACAAAGTATATGAGTATATCATTACAAGTCATTGATAAACAAATGAAAATACTAACCCTTGGGTGATCTTGAAAGTTGGCGTTTGAGTCCCAGAAGAGTCGCCAAATGATGGAGGTGTCTTCTGATAATTTGAGTTGGAAGGATTAAGAGGTTGACGTATAAGGCCGGCTAATGGATAAAGAGAGTCTGGGTCATGTGGCACCTCATGTCGACGCTTGCAAGGAGCAGGCGTGTTAGTTAAGCCAGAGACGAGGTCGTGAGAGGCGCCACTCCAGGTCGGGTGCTAATACATCTCCAACGTATCTATAATTTTTGATTGATCCATTCTATTATTATAACGCCCTCGATGCCGCTATATCTCCCACATGTCGAAGCACGACTTAGAGGCATAACCGCATTGAAAGCAATGTCGCAAGTGAGGTAATCTTCACACAACCCATGTAATACATAAGGGGAAGAGATACATAGTTGGCTTACAATCGCCACTTCACACAATACATGAATAAACCATTACATCATCCAGATACAATCAAGGTCCGACTAGGAACCAAAATAAAAGAAGACTACCCCAAATGCTACACAGATCCCCGATCGACCCCAACTGGGCTCCACTACTGATCAACTAGAACGAAACAACACAGAAGACAAGATCTTCATCGAGCTCCCCCTGAGCTTGGTTGTGTCACCTGCTCGGTTCAACGGCACCTGCAAGCTGGTTTTGGAAGTATCTATGAGTCACGGGGACTCAGCAATCTCACACCCTCACAATCAAGACTATTTAAGCTCATAGGTAAGGTAATGGTATGAGGTGGAGCTGCAGCAAGCGACTAGCATATATTGTGGCTAACATACGCAAATGAGAGCGAGAAGAGAAGGAAAAGCACGGTCGAACAACTATGATCAAGAAGTGATCCTAGAACAACCTACGTCAAGCATTACTCCAACACCGTGTTCACTTCCCGGCTCCGCCGGAAAGAGACCATCACGGTTACACACACGGTTGATGCATTTTAATTAAGTTAAACTTCAAGTTTTCTACAACCAGACATTAACAAATTCCCATCTGCCCATAACCGCGGGCACGGCTTTCGAAAGTTCAAATCCCTGCAGGGGTGTCCCAACTTAGCCCATCACAAGCTCTCACGGTCAACGAAGGATATTCCTTCTCCCAAGACATTCCGATCAGACTCGGCATCTAGGTCACAAGACATCCTCGACAATGGTAAAACAAGTCCAGCAACACCGCCCGAATGTGCCGACAAATCCCGATAGGAGCTGCACATATCTCATTCTCAGGGCACACTCAGATGAGCAGTCCGTACAACTAAAACCAGCCCTCGAGTTTCCTCGAGGTGGCGCTGCAAGGGGCTCTAGTTTGGACCAACACTCAGAGGAGCACTGGCCTGGGGGGGTTAAAATAAAGATGACCCTTGAGTCTGCAGAACCCAAGGGAAAGAAAAAGGCTAGGTGGCAAATGGTAAAACCAAGGTTGGGCATCGCTGGAGGAGTTTTATTCATGGCGAACTGTCAATGGGTTCCCATTATAACCCAACTGCGTAAGGAACGCAAAATCCAGGAACATAACACTGATATGACGGAAACTAGGGCGGCAAGAGTGGAACAAAACACCAGGCATAAGGCCGAGCCTTCCACCCTTTACCAAGTATATAGATGCATTAATTAAATAAGAGATATTGTGATAACCCAACAAAAGTATCCATGTTCCAACAAGGAACAAACTCCAATCTTCACCTGCAACTAACAACGCTATAAGAGGGGCTGAGCAAAGTGGTAACATAGCCAAACAACGGTTTGCTAGGACAAGGTGGGTTAAAGGCTTGGCTCAACAATATGGGAGGCATGATAAAGCATGTGGTAGGTATCGCATCATAGGCATAGCAATAGAGCGAGCAACTAGCAAGCGAAGATAGAAGTGATTTCGAGGGTATGGTCATCTTGCCTGAAATCCCGCAAGGAAGAAGAACGAGTCCATGAAGAAGACAAATGGACGTTGTCGAACAAATCCTCACAACACGACGTTACCGGATTACCGAGATGAAGTACACTGGAAAGAAAGCAAACAACATAGTAAACAACCACCACATAAGCATGGCACGATGCACAAACAAGTATGATGCATGTCCGGTTTAATGAGGCATGGCATGGCAAAGTGCAAAAACAATCCTACAAATTAAGTGGAGCTCATTGTCCAACGGAGTTGCATATTGAAGAAAACACCACATGACTTATTTAGATCTCTCTCGTTTATGTACCCCAACAAGATTAAATGTTGTTAGCATGGCGAGAGGTAAAGCATGATGAAACTATCTAATCTAGGCAAGTTTAAATGAGGCCGGAACAACAAAACAACAAGTCCGGAAACTCCTCATATGCATATATTAGGTTTGGTACTGTTCTGACCTAAATCAAATTTTATAGTTGTTAAACATGCAAAGTGATGCCACCATGTTAAACTAGGCAAAATTCTACCCCATTTACATATAAAGTTTGTCAAGTTTGGAGCTACGGTTATTTAGTTATGATTTAAACCGTTTTAGCAAGTTATTTAAGCAAATTAAAACAAACAGCATTTTAAACATTTTAAACATAGATGAAAATGGAAGATTATGAAAGTAGATAAAATTCTGAGCATTTTACATATATAACATGTTTTATTTGGATGCATGGACATTTAGTTATGAGCATTTTAAAATGATGGCATTTACTGTAAATATGCATGCACTGGAAATTTAGGGAAAAAACAGAACAAGAAAAAATCTAAACGGGCTGAATCTGGAGCTGCACGGGCTACATAGGCCAGCGGTAGATAGATATAGAGCGCTCTATGCACAAGGCAACAGTAGCAGCAGAATCGGGCCAAGCCCAAGCGGCTGGCTGTGTGGTGTGCAAAAAAGGTAAATAAGAGGCAAAAATAGGGGCACCTGGGACTCGAACCCAGGACCTCCTGGATGGATGCATGCACGAGTGACCAATGGGCTACGAAGAAAGTTGATAAAAAAGCATTTATACGCAACATGAACCATACCCTGGTGCAAGTCTGACGAAACTGAAAACTGAAACAGCGATAGCTTGCTCTGTAACCATGGCTGCTCGATCGATGCGGGGTCAACGCGAACAGCAGCGAGGCATTCGCGCGCAGGGTCGAAGGGGACGCAACCATGGAGGCTCTCGAGCGGATTCGGTCTGAGGCAACATAGAGAGATATGGCGAGATGAGAGAAGAACAGAGAGGAAAAGCAGTGACGCGCGAGGCAACTGCGTGCCTCACCTTGTCCGTGACGGTGCTGCTGCTTGCAGACGGCCCGTGGAGGCGAGCGTAAACGAGCACGGGCATGCTGGAGACGTGGATCCGGCGGCGGCGAGCTCGCCGGCGTCGGGGACGAGGGCAGGCAGCGGTGCTCGGGCAGCGAGACACGGGCGTCCTCCTCCTCTGCTCAAAGCAGAGGCTGGACCTGACATTGGCGGCGCACATGAAGAAGACGACCGCGAGGAGCAGCAGGGACGGAGCTCTGGCGACGGGATCTGAAGGGGAACGCCGGCGAAAGGACGGAGGGCCTCGGACCTGGTCGGAACTAGCGGCGGCCTGTGATGTTCTCTGTTATAGAGGAGACAGAGGGAGTCCGGTGAGAGAGATCGATAGGAAGGAGGGGACAGAGGAGAAGGTGCAGCGACCTGCTGGTGGTGGGCAGCTCCGACGACGACGGACTTCAGAAGGCGGGACTTGGCGCGCTGATGCTTGAGGCGAGGGCATCTCCTCGAGGAGGAGGAAGAAGCAGGGCACAGCGGCAAGGGCCCTGGACGGCGTTTGTCCATGGTGGTGGTGGTGGTCTTGCAAGGAGGCCTCGGACGCCATGGCGGTTCAAGAGGAGGAGGTGCTCGGGCGGCTCGGCGGCGGCAGTCATGGGAGCTCCTGATTCTGTTCAAAGAGAAAAAAAGGAGCGCAGGGGATGTCAGAGGCCAAGGAGAGCGAGAACCGGGGCGCGCGGCGGCGAGGCCTTACCGGCGAGGGGCTCTGGACTGGTGGCTGCGCTGGTTGGGTGGACGCGGGATCCAGAGGAGGCACTAGTTGGTTGGCGCGGAAACTGTGGAGGAGCGGGGGCGGTCATGGTTGGTGGTTTTGGATCGGGAGGGGATCCCAAGGAGGAGGAAGACAGTGGACTGGCGGCGCGACGGAGGGATGGATGGGACAAGTCCCTAGATTTTTGGGTTGCTGGTTTATATAGTTAGTGGGTTAGGATAGGGGCTAAACGGACCCTCCGATCGTAATCGGGCGTTCGAGAAAATATAGGTTAGGAAAGTCCAAACAAGAAAACGAAGATATTTTGTAGATGTTTGGGGATGATCTGGACACAACGGTGACGACTGCTCGGGTCGGGTCCGGGACAATTTTCGGACGCGCGCGCGAGGAGGGCCGCGGGCTGACGAGAGAGGTTAGGTTGGGTCTGGCGGTAGGTCATGAGCTGTGTAGACGGTCTCGAGCTGAGAGAAGATAAGAGAGGGAGGATCGGCGAATGTTTCCGGAGACCGAAAACGTCCGACGTTAGACCGACTAAATTGCCGCTATAAATATCCGTTGGGGCATCAAACGGACTCCGATTGTGATGAAACTTGGCACGCGGTCTACCTACACTATAACAAGACCGCACGCCAACTCTCATCCCATTCCGAGAACATTTTCCAGCCACTTATAAAATACTATTTCGGACATGCCGCGGGCGCGTGCGAGTGTGGTTGGGCTCAGAACGGACACGGAGAGAACCGAAAGACCCGGGTGGATGCAAGTTTCAAAAACATGATGATGCAATGCACATGATGACATGATGAAATGCAACACGCAAGCAAAAGACATGGCAACGACAGCGAATAACTAGGAGACACCTGGCACAAAGGTCTCGGGGCGTTACAACACTCCACCACTACGAGAGGATCTCGTCCCGAGATCTAGAATGGCACCGGAGGGAAAAACGGAAGAGAAAGAGAAGAGGTAAAACTAAGTTGCTTCTTTGACAAACGAGTGAAACCAAAGAACCTTGAAAAGGTTAAGCCATTTCGAGAAAAAAAATACAACGGAGATGAGCGAAGTTGAAAGCACTCCGTTAGGAAAGAGGAACGAGGAAGAACAAAGTTGAAAGCACTCCGGTAGGGAAGAGTAATAAGGACGAACAAATTCGGACAGCACTCCAGTTGAGAAGGGATGCAAAGCTTGAATAGGCGAAAAGAACTTGAGCAAAGGGGCACAATACTCCGGTTAAAACAAGATGGGGAAGGAATAAGAATGATATAATTTGTACAGCACTCCGCCTGAAAATGGAAGGAACTGGACGTGATCTTGACAAAACAAGATGATGGGTCGAAGAGAGCAGCATCACAATGCCTCCGGAACAAATGAAAGAATGCAATGAAAAGAACAGAGAAGAAAACAACATGTTCTACCTCAAATGAATTTGAGAGAGCATCCTTAAAAAGAAGGATTTAACAGAATTGTTGGGAAATCAACAACAAAAGAACAGGCTTGTTGAGGGCTTATGGAAAACATCTCAAGGACTTGAGGTGAAAACCTGCCATAAATGGAAACAAGATTGGATTGATATGAACAAGGAGACAAGAAACTTATTTCGCCAAAAGGATAAAAGAAGAACTTGGGTCATTTATGAGCACCATAAACAAGACACAAGATAACTCCAACAAAGAGGGTGATGGATTTAATATATCTCATTGTTAACAACCGGTGAATCATGAAACATGACTCAAAATATCAAGAATGACATAATACCACCTCCAATGATACGGAAGGAAGAATTGCACTCCGGATTGCAAGATGAAGAATGCCTGAGCTCCTTAGAAAAGAATCTCAATGAACACTTCGAGAATGAATTAAATCATAGATGAACCATCATGTAGAACCTCCATGAAGAACTCCGGTAACAAAAGGATAACGAGAAGAAAGGGAAGTCGAAAACACAAGGTTAAACCTTGCAATGCTTTAAGTGTATCTCCGTGATGATATAATTGCGAGAGCTTGGAACTCCAGAAAAGAAAGATGAGCTATTGAAACCAAGATTTTTTTATGAACCTCCGGAATAGGGAATTGAGTTCACTCGATGAAACAAGAATAAGAATTACATTATGCTTATCCTTCACCAATTAAATTGATGACAATCAACGGATTTGGCATATTACTTATTCTCCTAGAAAAGATTAAGAGAGATATGGCGCCAACTTGAGAAGGTCTTCAACGAACCACCGGTAGGATTTGGGGACAACAAATGAATAATTAGAATAGCAACGGAAGAGAATTCTTGAACGAACCACCATAAGAATTGAAAACGATTGAATAAAAGATAAAGAAACACCGAGAAGAATTAGAGAACGAATGGAGAAACTTGAGGGGATTTAGCTACATTAGCATGAAGAGATCATGAGCTGATTAGAGGATATTTGAACCATGCACCGGTAAGATTTGGAGAAAGAGAACTGAAAGCTGAGAATGAATAAATTTGAAAAGATGGCCTTCGGAGGAAATAAATGGAAACAACTTATGAAATGCTCTGGATGGTTGAAAAGAATATCTACCAATTGAATACAATTATGAGAGGATGACAACAAGCTAGAATCACGAATCTTGAAGAGAATGGAACAAGATATGGAGGAAAAATTCTTCTTCGGTCTTCAAAAGTTGAGAATGGCAAAGAGAAACACCACCATGAATTATAGAGGTACTCCGGAATAAAAATTGGAAAAGTTGAGCCAACGATGAAAAGAATTTGAAAGATCTTGGAGGAAAAACACATTTGACTGATGATAAATCATACTTACGTCAAACTTCGAAAAGAAATTTGAGGATAGCACCGGGAAAATAAGAAGAGTCAGGTAAGATCCTGGGAAAAGACCTGTGGGTTAGGGCCCACTGAAAAGATACACCGTAGAACGATTTAAAAGAGAGAAAGCACCGGTTGAATTAAATGGCCAGTATGAGATAACAACCTCGAAAGAGCTTGAAAGGATTACAAAAGCAGAGTGGAAACACGAATCTTCGAGATATCTTGAGCACTCCGGAACAATAGAATAACGAGCGTGGAATGACTGAATATAAGGTGCACCGGCATAAGAAGGCATTTGAAATACGGAAAAGAATATGATTAACACCGAAAGCTTGAATTGAATCCACCAGAGAAGAAAAGAATGAAGAATGACGAACTTGAAGCTCCATTAGAATCTTCATTAGAATAGCCGGATAAGAACATTGACGGAAAAAGAATGGAGAGGCTTCTCATCAATAAGATGATACTGGATTACGAAATCTTAGTCCTTGAAGAAAAAGGGGTGGGTGGGCGGGAAAACAAAGACAATTTGGGATGGATGAAATGAACACCGTTGAGAAAGCTGAGATTGAATCTTGCAAATGTTGAAAATGAACGGATCCACTTGAAGAGAGACACACGGTTGAAAAGGATTGCCATGACAATCTCGATGATCAAGAAGGATTAGTATTCACATGGGAACATGAGAACACCATTTGGGGAAGGTATGGAATCAACATTTGACTTCGAAGCAACTCGAATACCACAACTCAAAACAAAACAAAGGATTGGCTAGCAGAATAAGCCAGAACAAACATATGATAGAGATTTCGTGCGAAGTTTTCGTGGTGGGGCCTACACGGGCTCGATCGTACAGCATCATCATGTACAAGGTAGTGCACATGACATACGAAGCGTCCCTGAAAGTGCATTATATCGACTAGAGGGGGGGTGAATAGGCGATTTTTATGAAATTCTTCACTGAGGAATTTGCCGGTGAGGAAATTCCTTAGCGAAGAACTACTAACAGTGGAATAAGTACTCAAAGGTAAACCTAACAGAATACAAGCATAGTCATCATGATGAAATCAAGACAGGCACAGAGTACATGAAGCGTAATCACAGGATAACACAGGATGAAGACAAACAGACTGAAGAAATTGAATCTGTGGTAATTGAGAAAGTCTTCAGTCAAAGTCTTCGAACACAGATATGAACAAACATACAACACAGTTATGAGGAAATGAAAGAGTTGAGGAAATAGAGCCAGTAAGCTCGGTGAAGACAATGATTTGGTAGACCAGTTCCAACTGCTGTCTCAGTTGTTCGTCTGGTTGGAGCGGCTGAGTATTTAAACTCGAGGACACACAGTCCCAGACACCCAGTCAAGGACACTTAGTCCAAGACACCCAGTCCACACCGTATTCTCCTTGAATTAAGGTCACACAGACCTCGTCCAATCACTCGTGGTAAGTCTTCAGGCGACTTCCAAACCTTCACAAACTTGGTCACCTGGCGATCCACAATTCCTCTTGGATGCTCTAGACCATGACGCCTAACCGTCTGGAAGAAGCACAGTCTTCAAAGGTAACAAGCGTCGGATCCACTCAGGATCAATCTCTTCAGTGCTGCTCAATAACTTGGGGTTTGTAGCTGTTTGGGTTTTGGGTTTTTGGTTTTTCCTCACTTGATGATTTTCGCTCAAAGTCCTCGGAGGATGGGTTGCTCTCAAATGACAAGTGTCGGTTTCTCTCAGAGCAGCCTCAACCAGCTAGTGGTTGTAGGGGGCGGCTATTTATAGCCTAGGAAGCAGCCCGACATGATAAGACATAAATGCCCTTCAATGATATGACCATTAGGTGGATAGATATTTTGGAACAGCTGGCACATAGCACAGCAACGGTCGGAATTTTGAGTACCAAAATCCTCAGGGCTATCATGTTCCTCACTATGTAGGCAATCCGCACTGGCGAATTCCTAACTCCTCAGTCAGGACAAATTCCTCAGAGACCAGAAAAACTTCGTCTCTGTCACTGAAGAAATTGACTGAACTGTATGAGATTTCCAATGGCTTCACTCGAAGGGATTGGTAGGTGTAGGATTTTGAGTTGAGCATCACATGGAAATTTTTCCTTAGTATTTCCTTGACCCCCTTTAACAGTACGGTGTTTCCTATGACTCAAGAAAGAGAAAACAAAACTATGAAAACGAAAGTCTTCAAGCTTCATATTCCTCGCATGAATATCAAGTCTTCACAGACACACCAATTTCTTCACTTTCAAAGTCTTCATGAAAGTCTTCAGAAATACCAAAATCTTCAGTCGAAGATATTCATTTTTAGGGGTCAACTTTTCCTGTAAATATCAAACTCCTCGGACTTATAGACCTGTGTACACTCACACACACATTAGTCCCTTAACCTATAAGTCTTCAGTACACCAAAATCACTAAGGGGCACTAGATGCACTTACAGTCCCCGAGTCGGCATAGCCAAGGACTCTTTAAGACACAATGAGACCACTGTAAAACCAACCATGAATAAGCGTACCACTAGACGTCGAACCCCAATTTCATATCATACATCCGTCGGAAAGATATCCTAAGAGCTACTTGAATTCCCACTTATAAACTCCCGAAATTTTCCGGTTATGCAATCGGGTGTTGGGGATACAGGGGAAGCATAATATCTCACCCAAAACTAGCAAATCCTACATCCAGCTGTATCCATCCTTCAACACATAACCAAGAAGCCTTCGGAAATCGTCTACCTCAACCTTCGAAAAGCATCCGTTATACGAGTTATGGCAATACTCCCGAACTCCCGCCCCAGTACTGGGTGGCGTCGAGGTTATCTCACCAACAACTGCATAAAAGAGATTTTCGATGTCGGCGAAACTAATCTCAGGTAATCCAGAACTGCAACGATAAAATTGTGATGACAACACCTCGGAGCTCAACTCGCCGGGACACTGCCACAACCCCTAAATGTCAGGAGGCACCAAGAACAATGTTCTCGTGACAAAACCATCGGAACGATTCCAAGATACCCGCGTGATCCTAAAAAAATTTAGTGAAATTTGAGAAGAGAAGAGTCAAAAATGTACGTCAGGATGCCTCACCAGAGCGACGAAGGGACTGAGGAGTAAAAAGAATTCCTAACTCTCCGATATATATAATCCTAAATGACTCAAAACATTTTTTTCTAGACTCAATAACACTAGCGATTCGATCAAGCAGGGGGCTCCTAAGTCGGGGAAGGCTCTGATTACCAACTTGTAACGCCCTCAATGCGGTTATGTGTGATAGCCTGGCTTATTAGGGATGATAGACTACTCATATCAATAAGGAATTCCTTCTTTTCCGGGAGCTTATACGGACAGAACTCCAAAGTTAAGCGTGCTTAGCTTGGAGTAGTTTCAGGATGGGTGACCGACCGGGAAGTTGCTCCCAGTTGCGCACGAGTGAGGACAAAGTGCGCAGAAAAGACTAGTATTGATCTATGGGGCCAGTCTAGATCCTGCCAGGAGTAACGACCACCGGCGGGTGTGTCCGGGACGTTACAAGTTGGTATCAGAGCCGACCCTCGCGGTTACACGGATGGTTGTGGACAGGTGCGCGGTCATGTTGTTCATGACGTTTGTGACCCATCGTGGCACCCGGCATGGCACATGTACCGGACTAGATGCACAGACGTATGTGCCAAGAGGGAACGTTCCTGTGGCCCGACGAGGACGTCGGTTCCTCTGAGTGGGGTGTATGTGATAGCCTGGCTTATTAGGGATGATAGACTACTCATATCAATAAGGAATTCCTTCTTTTCCGGGAGCCCATACGGACAGAACTCCAAAGTTAAGCGTGCTTAGCTTGGAGTAGTTTCAGGATGGGTGACCGACCGGGAAGTTGCTCCCGGGTGCACACGAGTGAGGACAAAGTGTGCAGAAAAGACTAGTATTGATCTATGGGGCCAGTCTAGATCCCGCCAGGAGTAACGACCACCGGCGGGTGTGTCCGGGGCGTTACATTATGCCTCTAAGTCCTGCTTCGACACGTGGGAGATATAGCCGCATCGAGGGCGTTACAATTATGTTATCTGTTTTGGATGTTAATGGGATTTATTTTACACTTTTATATTATTTTTGGGACTAACCTATTAACCGGAGGCCCAGCCCAAATTCCTGTTTTTACCTATTTCAGTGTTTCGTAGAAAAGGAATATCAAACGGAGTCCAAACGGAATGAAACCTTCGGGAACGTGATTTTTGGAACAAACATGATCCAGAGGACTTGGAGTGGACATCAAGCAATCAACGAGGCGGCCACGAGGCAGGGGACACGCCTACCCCCCCCTAGGCGCACCCTCCCCCTCGTGCGCCCCTCGTGGGCCCCTCATTGCTCCACCGACCTACTTCTTCTTCCTATATATGTTCACATACCCTGCAAACATCCAGGAGCACCATGAAACCCTATTTCCACCTCCGCAACCTTCTGTACCCAAGAGATCCCATCTTGGGGCCTTTTCCGAAGCTCTGCCAGAGGGGGGCATTGATCACGGAAGGCCTCTACATCAACTCCATGGCCCCTCCGATGATGTGTGAATAGTTTACCTCGGACCTACGGGTCCATAGCTAGTAGCTAGATGGCTTCTTCTCTCTCTTTGGATCTCAATACAAAGTTCTCCTCGATTCTCTTGGAGATCTATTCGATCTAACTCTTTTTGCGGTGTGTTTGTCGAGATCCAACGAATTGTGGGTTTATGATCGAGTCTATATATGAACAATATTTGAATCTTCTCTGAATTCATTTATGCATGATTGGTTTATCATTGCATGTCTCTTCGAATTATCAGTTTGGTTTGGCCTACTAGATTGATCTTTCTTGCAATGGGAGAAGTGCTTAGCTTTGGGTTCAATCTTGCGGTGCTCGATCCCAGTGACAGAAAGGGAATTGAGACGTATTGTATTGTTGCCATCGAGGATAAAAAGATGGGGTTTATATCATATTGCATGAGTTTATCCCTCTACATCATGTCATCTTGATTAAAGCATTACTCTGTTCTAACGATACTCTAGATGCATGCTGGATAGTAGTCGATGTGTTGAGTAATAGTAGTAGATGCAGAATCGTTTCGGTCTACTTGTCTCAGACGTGATGCCTATATACATAATCATGCCTAGATATTCTCATAATTATTTTCTTTTCTATCAATTGCTCGACGGTAATTTGTTCACCCACCGTAATACTTATGCTATCTTGAGAGAAGCCACTAGTGAAACCTATGGCCCCGGGTCTATCTTCCATCATATTAATCTACCGTTATTTCCATTACCGTTTATTTTGCAATCTTTACTTTCAATCTATATCATAAAAATACCAAAAATATTTATCTTATTATTATCATCTCTATCAGATCTCACTCTTGCAAGTGGCCGTGAAGGGATTGACAACCCCTTTATCGCATTGGTTGCAAGGTTCTTATTTGTTTGTGTAGGTACAAGGTGACTCGCGTGTGGTCTCCTACTGGACTGATACCTTGGTTCTCGAAAACTGAGGGAAATACTTACGCTACTTTACTGCATCACCCTTTCCTCTTCAAGGGAAAACCAACGCAGTGCTCAAGAGGTAGCAAGAAGGATTTCTGACGCCGTTGCCGGGGAGATCTTCGGCAAGTCAAGACATACCAAGTACCCATCATAAATCTTATCCTTCGCATTACATTATTTTCCATTTGCCTCTCGTTTTCCTCTCCCCCACTTCACCCTTGCCGTTTTATTCGCCCTCTTTTCCTTTCGCCCTCTCTTTCCGTTCGCCTCTTTTTCGCTTGCTTCTTGTTTGCTTGTGTGTTGGATTGCTTGCTTGTCACGATGGCTCAAGATAATACTAAATTGTGTGACTTTACCAATACCAACAATAATGATTTTATTAGCACTCTGATTGCTCCTCTCACCGATGTTGAATCTTGTGAAATTAATACTACTTTGCTGAATCTTGTCATGAAAGATCCATTTTCTGGCCTTCCTAGTGAAGATGCCGCTACCCATCTAAACAACTTTGTTGATTTGTGTGATATGCAAAAGAAGAAAGATGTGGACAATGATATTGTTAAACTTAAGCTATTTCCGTTTTCGCTTAGAGATCCTGCTAAAGCTTGGTTTTCGTCTTTGCCTAAAAATAGTATTGATTCATGGAATAAGTGCAAAGATGCTTTTATCTCTAAGTATTTTCCTCCCGCTAAGATCATCTCTCTTAGAAACGATATTATGAATTTTAAAAAACTTGATCATGAACATGTTGCACAAGCTTGGGAGAGGATGAAATTAATGATACGTAATTTCCCTACACATGGATTGAATTTATGGATGATTATACAAAAAAATTATGCTGGGTTGAATTTTTCTTCTAGAAATCTTTTAGATTCGGCCGCGGGAGGCACTTTTATGGAAATCACTTTATGAGAAGCTACCAAACTCCTAGATAATATTATGGTTAATTATTCTAAATGGCACACTGGAAGATCTACTAGTAAAAAGGTGCATGCAATTGAAGAGATTAATGTTTTGAGTGGAAAGATGGATGAACTTATGAAATTGTTTGCTAATAAGAGTGCTCTTACTGATCCTAATGATATGCTTTGTCTACTTTGATTGAGAATAATAATGAATCTATGGATGTGATTTTGTTGGTAGGAACAATTTTGGTAATAATGTGTATAGAGGTAATTTTAATTCTAGGCCTTTTCCTAGTAATTCCTCTAATAATTATGGTAATTCCTACAACAATTCTTATGGAAATTATAATAAGATGCCCTCTGATTTTGAATCTAGTATTAAAGAATTTATTACTTCGCAAAAGAGTTTCAATGCTTTGATTGAAGAAAAATTGCTTAAGATTGATGAGTTGGCTAGGAACATGGATAGAATTTCTCTTGATGTTGATTCTTTGAAACTTAGATCTATTCCACCTAAGCATGATATCAATGAGTCTCTCGAAGCCATGAGAATTTCCATTGATGAGTGCAAAGAAAGAACCGCTAGGATGTGTGCTAAGAAAGATTGCTTTGTGAAAGCGTGTTCTTCTAGTTTTCATGACAATAAACATGAAGATCTAAAATTAACTGATGTGTCCCCTATTAAATCCTTGTTTTGCAATATGAATCTTGATAATGATGGGACTGGATATAAGTCAACTTTAGTTAGAAGGCGTCCCAAAAATTCGGAGTTTTTAGATCTTGATGCAAAAATTGGTAAAAGTGGGATTGAAAAGGTCAAAACTTTAGATAGCAATGAACCCACTATCTTGTATTTCAAGGAATTTAATTATGATGATTGCTCTTTGATATATTGTATTTCCTTGTTGCAATCCGTGCTAAATTCTCCTCATGCTTATAGTCAAAATAAAGCTTTTACTAAAAATATCGTTGATGCTTTGATGCAATCTTATGAAGAAAAACTTGAGTTAGAAGTTTCTATCCCTAGAAAACTTTATGATGAATGGGAACCTACAATTAAAATTAAAGATCATGAATGCTATGCTTTGTGTGATTTGGGTGCTAGTGTTTCCACGATTCCAAAAACTTTGTGTGATTTGCTAGGTTTCCGTGAATTTGATGATTGTTCTCTAAACTTGCACCTTGCGGAATCCACTATTAAGAAACCTATGGGAAAGATTAATGATGTTCTTATTGTTGCAAATAGGAATTATGTGCCCGTAGATTTCATTGTTCTTGATATAGATTGCAATCCTTCGTGTCCTATTATTCTTGGTAGACCTTTTCTTAAAACGATTGGTGCAATTATTGATATGAAGGAAGGGAATATTAAATTCCAATTTCCTTTAAGGAAAGGCATGGAACACTTCCCTAGAAAGAAAGTAAATTACCATATGAATCTATTATGAGAGCCACTTATGGATTGCCTACCAAAGATGGCAATACTTAGATCTATCCTTGCTATTGTGCCTAGCTAAGGGCGTTAAACGATAGCGCTTGTTGGGAGGCAACCCAATTTTATTTTTATTCCTTGATTTTTGTTCCTGTTTAGTAATAAATAATTCATCTAGCCTCTGTTTTGGTTGTGTGTTTTTTGTTTAATTAGTGTTTTTGCCAAGTAGAACCGTTGGGAAGACTTGGGCAAAGTCTTTTTGATCTTGCTGTAAAAAACAGAAACTTTAGCGCTCACGAGAACTGCTGCCATTTTTTATTGGAGAGTGATATTTAGTTAATTCTTTTTTCAGATGATTAATAGATAAATTCCTCACGTCCAGAAAGTTATTTTAGAATTTTTGGGGTTCCATAAGTACTCGAAACCTACAGATTACTACAGACTGTTCTGTTTTTGACAGATTCTGTTTTTCGTGTGTTGTTTGCTTATTTTGATGAATATATGGCTAGTAAAAGAGTTTATAAACCATAGAGAAGTTGGAATAAAGTAGGTTTAAAACCAATATAAATCAATAATGAGTTCATTACAGTACCTTGAAGTGGTGGTTTGTTTTCTTGTCAGGACCCCGATTCCAAGTCACATCGATCTAGCTGGTAACACCTCATATCACATTGCGGCCTCACGGACGGTATCCCCATGGGTGTCGCCTTACCATGGCCCGGGACTGTTTGCGCCTTTTGGATCACGTATATGATAGTGTTGCTAGCATCCATATGACAGAGAACCCGGGCCGACATGGCTAGTCGTGAACCCAAAGCGGCGCAGACCTATGGAGACAGGCATACATGAATCACATCGAGCATGTCGGTCATCAGCGAGTGAATCCGGGCTATAGCACTGGGCTAATGGGACTCCGGGGAACCCGGGCTGTAGCAGGCTAGGCAGGACTCCGGATGTCACCGCGTGACATTTCCCCGAAGGGACAGACATAGGAACGAAGTGAAACACATGCCGGCCAGTCAAGTGTCCTGAGCAGTAGTGCTGGGCTAGCAGGACTCCGGTGAACTGGGCTGTAGCGGACTACTATGGCTCGAGGAACACTATACTACATTTCCCCATAAGAAAGGCTGCCAAGGATAAACAACTAGATTGTCGGATCCCACTCATACCAAGCATTTCAATCATGCACACAATATGCCCGATATGAGTACATACAACATGGCATCACAACAAAACTCTACAACTCAAGTAATTTATTTAAAGGCTCCAAAGAGCCATACATAACATGTTCATACAGATAGGGGTCACATGACCCGACACTCAAGTCATACAAGCATACAAGCACATGCGGAAGCAAATAGTCTGAGTACAGACACTAGAAAGCAAGAAGGCTTCTCGAAGCCTGTCTATCTACATAGGGCCCTCCATGGCCAGGATCACCACCTGGGTGGCTAGTCACTCGTCGACATCAAGATCTACATAAAACCCATCGGAGGGGGCGGTGTTGTCGTCTGGAAACAGTAATTAAGCAAACATGAGTACAAAGGTACTCAGCAAGTCTTACATCAGAACCTACTATACATGCTCATTCTCAAGAAGGTGGTGGGGTTATTGCAGCAAGCCAGCTTTGACTCTTGGCTAAGCTATCCTACGGAACTCCACTAGTAAAATAGTTTTCGCACACGAGTCCACTACTCACCAACACAATACTCCACCGGGGATCCTCCCTCGTCATCCTACGAGAGGGCCATCCTCGGTACTCACACTTATCTTGAGTCTTTTAGTAGTATCCATTAACTTGTCTATGAACTGTATAGGCAACCAAGTAGTCCTTTACCGCGGACGCGACTATTCGAATAGTTTTATACCCTGCAGGGGTGTACTTCGTCACACATGTTTCCACCACTTAGCGTCAGCACACGACATGTGCTCGGCAGACTTCAAGCGAAAGCCGACGTGGGTGTAGACCACGACCTGACTAACCTCACAAGTCTTTAGTCCAGGTTTATCGCCTATTCAGGTTCCATCCGCAAGGAGATCCGGCCGGGGTGTCCTCAACGGCCCCAAACGATGTGTGCAGGGTTCCCGAGACACCAAACGGGCGACTCGGTACACCGTGCCACGGTGTATCTACCGCATCATAGCCCACCCCTAGGGTCAGCGCTACGCACGGCCGCCAACACATAACCTACAAACACCAGAAACTAGTTGCAACTCTTGGACACAGGACGAGAGGGGTCCATAAGTCGAGCGGGGTCATATTTCAGGGCCCAATGTGTGGTAGTAGCTGAATCTTAAATCACGCATACAGATCTCAGTTCTTATGGACGGTCTCAATGAAACAACCCACCATGTACTCCTACATGGCCTCTCATCGATACCTTTACCAAATCATGTTCAACACATCCCTCACATTACCGACATAAACATTTCACTCTAGCCCATCACCCAAATGAACCAGACCTGACACAACTCTAAGCATAGCAGGCATAGCAAGGTAGGAAACACATACATGGCTCAATCAACTCCTACACATGCTAGTGGGTTTCATCTAGTTACTGTGGCAATGACAGGTCATGCATAGGATAAGGGTTCAACTACCGTAGCACACGGCAGTTTGAATCGCGTTGTCTTAATGCAGTAAACAAGAGCAGAAGCGAGAACATGGGTTTGTATCGGAATGATCAATGGGTTGCTTGCCTGTTGTAGTGGTAGTAGGGTACTGCCCTTCAGACGGATACTCGGGGTTATCCTCGGAGGCAAAACCTACCATGAAAGACACACCGAACATAATCAACACATGACAATATGCAACAATATGATGCATGCTATGACATGGCAAAATGAAAGTGTCTTGGCCTAATGCAAGCTAAAACAGAAAGGAATGAACTCATTTGAATCAAAGATTCAAATGTTAGCTCATTTAACATAGCCTTATTAGTGCATTGTCTTATTCTGTTTAAACAGCAAGGTTAACTTGTTTTGTCATGCATGAACCCATTACAGATGGATAGATTGAATTTTTCTGATCATTTTACATATATAAATTGTTTGATTTGGAGCTATGGTTGATTTTCTATGATTTTTAGAAGTTTTGGCTATTTTCTGGAATTTCCTATTAAAGAATAAATCCAGAAAAGGATTTACTACGTCAGCCTGACGTCAGTGTGACGTCAGCGGTCAACTGAGGCGGTCCAGGTCAACCCTGACCTGTGGGTCCCATCTGTCAGTGTCAACTAACTAACTAAATTTAGTTAGATTTAAACTAATACTAATCTAATTTAATTAGTGGCCTCGGGCCCACACGTCAGTGAGTCAGGGGAGTTCAAACTGGGGTCAACCCGGGTCAAACTCGCCGGAGTTGACCCGGGGCTCGTCGCCGGCAAGGCCAGGGACGGCGGAGGGGTGCGGGTTTCCTCCTCCGGCGACCAAATGGCTGGCGGAGGGCATCTAAGTGACGCGGGCACTCGTCCGCGTCGAGTGGTATGGGTGGTTGGACCTGGGGTGGCCGGAGTCGTCGTCGGCGTCGACCTTGGCGGCGGCCGGAGCTTGGGTGAGCTCGGAACCGAGGCTGCGGGGCACGGCGAGGCGCGTGGTAAGGTGCGTTAGACTCCTGGAGACGTGGTGAGGTTAGTGGACTAAGTGGCATGGCCGTGGCATGGCCGTGGCATGGCCGGAGCCTCGTCGACGACGAGCTCCGCGGCGGCGTGTTCGGGCGAACTCGAGGCGGCGCATACGGTGCACGAGAGCTAGCACGGAGAGGGGGAGAAGGTCAGTAGCTCACTGCGGTTGCAGGGGAGCGAACGGCGAGCTCGGGGAAGAGCTGGAGCGAGCGGGGCGGCGAGGGGGATCTCCGGCGACCGAGGTTGAAGACGAGCTTGGTGCAGCGTCTCCGGGGCGAGCGAGCGCTCGGGGATGGGTCGAGGCGAAGCAGTGGATGACGGCGGAGCTTCTTGGCACGGCGAGGCAACGAGTGGACGGCGGTGGCTGCGGTGGAGCTTGTCGGCGGCGACGGCTGCGCTCGGCAGGGAATGGGGAGAGAGCCAGAGAGGGGGAGAGGGCCACGGGGAGAGTGGGGAGAATGAGAGGGGGGCGTGGGGGAGTGCGTGGCATTCGTAGGCGCGTCCGGGGTGTCGGCGGAAGCGGGAGGTGGCCGGCGTGTGGCCGCGGGCGCCGGCCACGCGCTTCTCGTCCTCCTGGCGGGAGGAGGAGGACGACTGGCAAGAGCCAGTGGACTGGGCCGAGCCGGTGGGCTAGGTGGGCTGCGCCAGGTAAGTCTTTGTTCTCTCTCTCTCCTTTTTTGTTTTTTTATTCATTCTATTATTTCTGTAACTTCAGGGCTTTATTAAAAATGCCAGGGCATTTCCAAAAATCATAAAATTAATCATGGCCACTGCTTAGAATAAATCCAACAGCAAACATTTTAGTTTATGATTATTTGAGCATTTAAAATATTTTATAGCATTTAAATGCCCAAATGCAAATACTATAAGAATTAATCCAATGACCTTAAGATGTCCTAGAAAAATGTGCACCATTTTTGTCAAAGGTTTTAACCCAAAACAAAAAGGGTGGGCTTTTTAGAAGGGCATTTCAGGTTCATTGAAAAAGTTTTTAGTAAACCCTAGTTGTTCCAGGGGGGTGCTGGGGGTTCTGTCATCCCCATTTCAAATTTAAGATAAATTTAAACATGATTCGCCCTCTAATGCTTGAACTAGCTAGGGTGTGACATTTCTTTTACTAACGGAGCTCACGAAGACTTTCTTTTAAGTTTTGTGTTGTGAAGTTTTCAAGTTTTGCGTAAGGATTTGATGGATTATGGAACAAGGAGTGGCAAGAGCCTAAGCTTGGGGATGCCCAAGGCACCCCAAGGTAAAATCCAAGGACACCAAAAATCCTAAGCTTGGGGATGCCCCGGAAGGCATCCCCTCTTTCGTCTTCGTCTATCGGTAACTTTACTTGGAGCTATATTTTTATTCGCCACATGATATGTGTTTTGCTTGGAGCATCTTGTATGATTTGAGTCTTTGCTTTTTAGTTTATCACAATCATCCTTGCCTTACACACCTTTAGGGGGAGACACACATGAATTGGAATTTATTAGAACACTCTATGTGCTTCACTTATATCTTTTGAGCTATATAGTTTTTCCTCTAGTGCTTCACTGATATCTTTTAGAGCACGGCGGTGGTTTTATTTTATAGAAATAACTGATCTCTCATGCTTCACTTATATCATTTTGAGAGTCCTTTAGAACAGCATGGTAATTCACTTTGGCTATAAATTTTAAAAGCTAAGAGAAGTTGGATGCTTGATAGATGGTTTTGAGATATAAAGGTGGTAATATTAGAAGTGTGCTAGTTGAGTAATTATGAAATTGATGAATACTTGTGTTGAAGTTGGCAAGTCCCGTAGCATGCACGTATGGTGAACGTTATGTGACAAATTTGAAGCATGGGGTGTTCTTTGATTGCCTTCCTTATGAGTGGCGGTCGGGGACAAGCGATGGTCTTTTCCTACCAATCTATCCCCCTAGGAGCATGCGCGTAGTGCTTGGTTTTGATGACTTGTAGATTTTTGCAATAAGTATGTGAGTTCTTTATGACTAATGTTGAGTCCATGGATTATACGCACTCTCACCCTTCCATCATTGCTAGCCTCTTCGGTACCGTGCATTGCCCTTTCTCACCTTGAGAGTTGGTGCAAACTTCGCCGGTGCATCCAAACCCGGTGATATGATACGCTCTATCACACATAAGCCTCCTTATATCTTCCTCAAAATAGCCACCATACCTACCTATTATGGCATTTCCATAGCCATTCCGAGATATATTGCCATGCAACTTTCCACCGTTCCATTTATTATTACACGCATCATCATTGTCATATTGCTTTGCGTGATCATGTAGTTGACATCGTATTTGTGGCAAAGCCACCGTTCATAATTTTTTCCATACATGTCACTCTTGATTCATCACAATCCCGGTACACCGCCGGAGGCATTCACATAGAGTCATATTTTGTTCTAAGTATCGAGTTGTAATTCTTGAGTTGTAAGAAAATAAAAGTGTGATTATCATCATTAGAGCATTGTCCCATGTGAGGAAAGGATGATGGAGACTATGATTCCCCCACAAGTCGGGATGAGACTCCGGACGAAAATAAAAAAAAGAGAAAGAAAAGAGGCCAAAAGAAAAAAAAAGGCCCAAATAAAAAAATGAGAGAAAAAGAGAGAAGGGACAATGTTACCATCCTTTTTCCACACTTGTGCTTCAAAGTAGCACCATGATCTTCATGATAGAGATTCTCTTATTTTGTCACTTTCATATACTAGTGGGAATTTTTCATTATAGAACTTGGCTTGTATATTCCAATGATAGGCTTCCTCAAATGCCCTAGGTCTTCGTGAGCAAGCGAGTTGGATGCACACCCACTTAGTTTCATTGATGAGCTTTCATATATTTATAGCTCTAGTGCATCCGTTGCATGGCAATCCCTACTCCTTGCATTGACATCAATCGGTGGGCATCTCCATAGCCCATTGATTATCCGCGTCAATGTGAGACTTTCTCCCTTTTTGTCTTCTCACACAACCTCAATCATCATATTCTATTCCACGCATAGTGCTATGTCCATGGCTCGCGCTCATATGTTGCGTGAAAGTTGAAAGAGTTTGAAAAAGGCTAAGTATGAAACAATTGCTTGGCTTATCATCGGGGTTGTGCATGATGAGAGCATTTTGTGTGACGAAAATGAAGCATGGCCAAACTATATGACTTTGTAGGGATAAGTTTTCTTTGGCTATGGTATTTTGATAAGACATAATTGCTTGATTAACATACTTGGAGTATTACTATTTTTATGTCAACAATAAACTTTTATCTTGAATCTTTCAGATCTGAACATTCATGCCACAATAGAGGAAAATACATTGAAGAATATTCTAGGAAGCATTCCACATCAAAAATCCTATTTTTATCATTTACCTACTCGAGGACGAGCGGGAATTAAGCTTGGGGATGCTGATACGTCTCCAACGTATCTATAATTTTTTATTGTTCCATGCTATTATATTATCTTTTTTGGATGTTAATGGGCTTTATTTTACACTTCTATATTATTTTTGGGACTAACCTATTAACCGGAGGCCCAGCCCAAATTGTTGTTTTTTGCCTATTTCAGTGTTTCGTAGAAAAGGAATATCAACCGGAGTCCAAACGGAATGAAACCTCTGGGAACATGGTCTTTGGAACAAACGTGATCTAGAGGACTTGGAGTGGACGTCAAGCAATCAATGAGGCGGCCATGAGGCAGGGGCACGCCTACCCCCCTGGGTGCGCCCTCCCCCTCGTGGGCCCCTCGTTGCTCCACCTACCTACTTCTTCTTCCTATATATGTTCACATACCCCGCAAACATCCAGGAGCACCACGAAACCCTATTTCCACCGCCGCAACCTTCTATACCCAAGAGATCCCATCTTGGGGCCTTTTCCAGAGCTCCGCCGGAGGGGGCATTGATCACGGAGGGCCTCTACATCAACTCCATGGCCCCTCCGATGATGTGTGAGTATTTTACCTCAGACCTACGGGTCCATAGCTAGTAGCTAGATGGCTTGTTCTCTCTCTTTGGATCTCAATATAAAGTTCTCCTTGATTCTCTTGGAGATCTATTCGATGTAACTCTTTTTGCGGTGTGTTTGTCGAGATCTGATGAATTGTGGGTTTATGATCAAGTCTATCTATGAAGAATATTTGAATCTTCTCTGAATCCTTTTATGCATGATTGGTTTATCTTTGCAAGTCTCTTCGAATTATCAGTTTGGTTTGGCCTACTAGATTGATCTTTCTTGCAATGGGAGAAGTGCTTGGCTTTGGGTTCAATCTTGCGGTGCTTGATCCCAGTGACAGAAAGGGAAACGACACGTATTGTATTGTTGCCATCGAGGATAAAAAGATGGGGTTTATATCATATTGCATGAGTTTATCCCTCTACATCATGTCATCTTGCTTAAAGTGTTACTCTGTTCTTATGAACTTAATACTCTAGATGCATGCTGGATAGCGGTCGATGTGTGGAGTAACAGTAGTAGATGTAGAATCATTTCGGTCTACTTGTCTCGGACATGAAGCCTATATACATGATCATGCCTAGATATTCTCATAATTATTCGCTTTTCTATGAATTGCTCGACAGTAATTTGTTCATCCACCGTAATACTTATGCTATCTTGAGAGAAGCCACTAGTGAAACCTATGGCCCCCGGGTCTATCTTCCATCATATTAATCTACCATTATTTCCATTACCGTTTAGTTTGCAATCTTTACTTTCAATCTATATCATAAAAATACCAAAAATATTTATCTTATTATTATCATCTCTATCAGATCTCACTCTTGCAAGTGGCCGTGAAGGGATTGACAACCCCTTTATCGTGTTGGTTGCGAGGTTCTTCTTTGTTTGTGTAGGTACGAGGTGACTCGCGCGTGGTCTCCTACTGGATTGATACCTTGGTTCTCAAAAACTGAGGGAAATACTTACGCTGCTTTACTGCATCACCCTTTCCTCTTCAAGGGAAAACCAACGCCGTGCTCAAGAGGTAGCAGGTGCCATGAATCGTGTTGTTCTTTCTTCAAAAGAAATTTGGGATCCAAGTGAGCAACAGGATGAGAAAATTTCACCTTCCGGATGACCCGCCAAATTTTCTTGGTTGGTAAGGGTTCTGAGCCGGAGGAAATCATAGTTAGTTCTGCTGCGTCTGCATGGCTGGTCTCTGCCTCTTCCTGAGAGGAATCAGCATCAATAAGTTGCATGAAAAGAAAGCCAAGGGAGTCAAGTTCTACCTCCGACTCATCATCAAGATGGAGCATTTCTTCAGCTGATGGTTTCTTGGGGTGACCTGGACCATGAGTTTTTGTTTTGGTCTTCTTAACTAGGACGGCGGCTTAAAGTTTTCTTCTCCAGAATGGAGAGTCGGCATGTATACAAATGGGCAACAGAAAAATAAAATAAGGAGAAAGTTACAAAACATGATGACGTTTGATCTAATGACTTACAGGAGGAGCCAGGTTAAGTGTGCAGAAGGGATTCAACCCCATTTTGTTGCAGCTTTCCAGAGACTCGTCGAGCAGCATCTTGACCATCTCATTGATCTCCTTATCAATCAAACGAGCTGGGTTGTAGCGTTGTGGTTCTTTTGGGTCACCGGTATAATGACACATTAAGCCGCCACGCCGGCTCAGTGGAAAATCCTCCAGGTGACCCAGCAGTGGACTAGGTCAACTCCAGTTAGGCCATTGGCAAGCAAGGCCCTTATCTTTGAAAAGGTGGCAGCAAAGGGAGCGTGTTCACCAGCGGTTAAACGGCCTGGAAGCTGGCCGGTGGTGGTAAGCCATTAGGGGCGGAAACCTAGCAAGGGGTTTTCTCCAGATGGAGAGGTGTCTTTGAAGTAGAACCAAGTGAAATTCTAGTCTTTGGGGTGACTGGGCAGGGCGGCTGAAGGAAAAAACTACGTCTCTTCGCCTTTGGATAGAAACGCCTCCGAGTTCAAGACTGGGCCCATGTTACATCTCAGTTTGACGGTTGATGTAGAAATAGTCTCTGAACAGATCAACAGAGGGTTCTTCCCCAAGATACACCTCACAGAACACTTGGAAGTTGCATATGTTGGAAACAGAGTTGGGGCCAATGTCTTGTGGATGAAGATTGTAGAAATGTAAAACATCCCGGAAGAATTTTGACCCGGGGGGTGAGAAACCACAGAGAAGATGATCCGTGAAAACTACAACCTTCCCTTCTTGAGGCTCAGGGGGGCATTCAAAGCCTGGAGCACGCCAGTAGATGACCTCTTTGGGAGGTAAAACCCCCATGGTTACAAAATCATTGAGTGTGCTCTCCATGAATTTGGAGGCAGTCCAGTCAGAAGACGTGGGAGTCTTAGTCATGATGGCGAGTTAAAAATTACGACCCGAGGATAAAAGTATGGTGGATTAATGTATGATGATAAACCACCTGAATGATCATACAACAATTTAGCAATGATGAGCTAGACACAGTTAAAAGGCTATGCATTATGGGCTACTGAAGGGTTTGTGAGCCGCCCTAGCTATGGAATGGAGCAACTTACCAGATTATAAGGGGCTGCTGAAGGTTTTGTGAGCCGCCCTAGCTATGGAATGGAGCAACTTACCAGAATATAAGTACATGGCGGATTAAGTTGAGAAAATATAAGCCAGCAAGCATTGTCGGCGGGTTATACAAAACTTTGGGTTTCTTGGTGAGTCATAAGTTATGATTAAGCCGGCCAAGTTCTAGAGGGTCACAAAGGTTGTTATTTAAGCTGCCCGAACAACGAATGGTGGGTCAGTTGTCTATGAAGACAAGATGGTTGAAATTACGCTAAGTATGGAACAAACAAGTTTGATAGATTGTGCCTAAAATTTTGGATCTACGGCAGTTCAAGAAATGAAGAACAATTCTGAAACATAAGGTACAGTAGTGGAAAAAGTGTCAAGCTATGCATAGATTCTGAAGAAAAGGGATCTAGACGAGATACGAGATAAGGACTAAAAATTGCTACCGCCCCACGTCTACTTTGTTTTTGGATTGAACTAAGTTCTCTAAAGCAGAAGGGGGTGAACTTGAAGAGAACCGCGATGAACATGCTAATGGACTACATGAACGGTTGTGACCTAATGCGGATCAGAAGCAGAAAGAAGGAGCACCTGACGAAGTTGAAGAAGAGCGGGGGTGCATCAGCGTTATCTGGTCCGGTCAGGTTGATGCAGCAGTCTTTGTCAGAGTCGCAGGTGAAGAAATGGCCGGAGCGTCGGAGCTCTTGAGTGGTGGAGGTCGCGAGGAGGAAGAAGAAGTGGAAGCGAAAGGGGGTAAAAGTGAAAAAGGAACCCCTCCGTGCCTATTTATAAGGGAAAAGGTGAAATAGTGAAACAGTAGGCGCAGAAATCGAGGAGACATCATGATTATCTTAACACTGGAAGCGCCTTCATTCTTGGATGACCAATTGATGTAAAAAGATCTGTTGTGATGTAATAGGATTTTTCTGGATTTATCTCGCATGACCTCACGGCGGGTTGCATCGATTTGTTCAAAGTTAAGCATTGGAAAGAAGACTCACCAACCATAAGAAGTGAAGATTGACATGAACAAGTTCAAATAAATCTGGGGCCTAATGTTGGGGATAACCCCGCGGTGTGTCCCACCCAGGAGGGGTCGGGTTACACTATTGGCGACTCAATAATAAAAGGCATGGGCCTGAGGAGACATGAAGACTAGAGGCAGCTTAAGAGGCGGGCATGTTGAAAGCCCAAGACCCAGAGGTGTGAGCCGCCCGATGGTGGCCTACCTGGTAAGGCAAGGTGAGTTAGAAACCGAGTTGGTCACGTTGTGTGATCTCACTTGGACTCTTATAAGCCCAAGGGCTCGACCTGTGTATATAAAGGCGAGACCCTGTGGCGAGTTAACTCAAGAAACAATTGATCGATAGATAGGTCAAGTGATTTCGCTCTCTTCTAATCGATACCCAAGCAATAGTCAACAAAAGCAGGAGTAGGCTTTTACCTCATTGAGAGGGGCCGAACCTGGGTAAACCTTGTGTCCTTTGTCACATTCAACCCCTTCAAGATAACCTACATTGCGATGGCTCCACACCTAAGTCCTTTCACAAGGGCATCTCCCGTGACAAAACCACGAGAACGCGGCTCATCGTCGTGGAGCTTCTGATGCTCTAGACAGCGGTTGGGGACGACGAAGGTGACAACAACAGCTCACCGAAAGTGTGGGACGGTGGGGCTTCTCGGGCATGGATGCGCTGCTCGAAATCGAGCACGTCTGGATGCACACGTTGGTCAAAAGATGCGTAAGGTCAAAACAAAACGAATGGACAAGGTTTTGTGGGTTGGGGCTTATGAAGGTCACCAGAGTGAAGCCCACAGCGGAGGGTGCTTCGGTTTCCGGCAAACTTGGGCGCTGGTCGTGTCTGGGAGGTTCACCGTGGAGTGGTGGAGCTAGTGGTGGCAGTGGATGGTCCAGGGGGTGGCTACCTCGAGAGCTACGGCACTGGCAGGGGGATAGGGTTCATCGCCGGACAGTCCAGTGGGAATGTCCGTTGCGAGTTGGGGGATTTTGCAGAGGGGGTCGATGGCTACTTACATGACGTGGTGGCCGGGGCTGGCATGCACAGGGGCGCGTGGTCGTGGCCACGAGCGTGCTCGGGTCTTGGGCATCGTGCGCGCGCGGTCAACGCGGGAGGTTGGGGGTCAAGTTGACCGGTGGGACCTGCCTGGCAATGAGAGAGAAGAGAGAGTTTGTGTGTGTGTGTTGGGTCAACTGGGTTGTGCCCTATTGGTTGGGGTCAGTTGGTTGTGTTGCGGTTGCGGCTGGCACTTTCTTTTATTTATTTTTCCTTGATGTTTCTCTCTTCTGAATTATGTTCTGATTTGAATTGGATTTATCTTCCCACGCTAAACTTGTTCTAATTTCAAATTTGAATATTTCGGATTTGGTCAACATTTTATTTAGCCTTCTGGTCAAATATTTCATTCCAGTTATTTTAAACCTTGTTTAGATATTTTGCTTGGGTATGTTATGATTTTTGTAAATGTGTTCCTTCTAAATTTCCCTGGTTTTGTTTTCTCTAACCATTTTGAATATTTGTTTTTTCGTTCTTTTGGGAATTTTAATTTTCTATTTTACCCCTTTAGGATTTTTCTAACTTTCTGCTTTTGTGACTAGGATTTCAACTAGACCTCAACTAGGTTCCTACTAGATGCGTAAGGCCTTCAACCCTCCCAAGTGAACACACAAGGTCAGACAATCAATCAATCATAGACAAAGTTATCTAACTAGCACACAAGCATAGGATTTTCTACAAAAAATAATTCAATGTGAAATTTTAAACATTCCAGATTTTGGGAAAAAATCTGGGATGTGACAGTTTCATATCCAATTGCCTAGGGACAATCCTTTACTTTATTGTTTTTTACAAAACAACAACTAAACATTATTTATAAGTTCTTTATTATTTTGCAAAAGCTATCTCTTTATACCCGCAACCGCAGAGTATATTTATTTCTTGTTTCTAGACAAAGCAAAGGCTAGATAAAGCAAAGGCTAGATAAAGCAAAGGCTTGGTGTACGTAGGGTCATAACAGTGGTAGGTCAGACCTAAGAGAATACCAACCCTACCTTTAGCTCCTTGTGGATTCGACACTCCATACTTATCACCTCCATCTTTAAAAAGTGCAGAGATTTGTGTTCCTTGTCAAGGACCGAGTCATCATATATATGTGGTATGGTTTTGGTTATTGGGGCCAAATGGCTAATATATGTCAAACTGGTCATATATCATGCATTGCCCGGTCTTAGGTGTTGGGATAAAAAATATGCTGCTAGTTATGGTTCATGTATGTTTGACCGTTTCGAACCCCTGATAAGTACTCCCTCCGTCCCAAAATTCTTGTCTTAGATTTTTCTACATATGGATGTATCTATTCATATTTTTAGTGTTAGATACATCTGTATCTAGATAAGTCTAAGACAAGAATTTTGGGACAGAGGGAGTATATATGAAACATAACAAGCGTTGTGTATAGGAAATTAATGGACATGACCATCCAATAATTACAGTTTGCCCTGAAATAATTTGGTTATCAGCTCCCATAGTGAAACCTTGCAATAAATTAAATAACACTGACTTAGATTTACAACCTAGTGCATATGCCATTGGAGATCAGTGTATAAAATTGACATGTGATTGTACAAAATACAAACTTAATCCACAAAACATTAACTTTTGAAGCGCATTATCTGATTATTAGCCCATAACCTGATTCCCATGTACTATTGTACATCTTCCCGGAATACTTCTACTAGTGATGGGAAGGCATGAATTTTGACCTACTTCCAAAATCAAAGCAGAATGAAATGAGGCTGAGATCATTTGCTTGAGCTTCCTTGCTATCGTGAGGAGAGTACCGACGTAAGAACAACATTGGTGTTGAGAGGTGGGGTGCGTGGAGGAGATAATGGAGAGATGGTGAGGGAATACCTAGCTTCCTGAAGGTTAGCTGTCTGAGAGATTCATCGGTGGACGGACGACGACGAGGGCGAGTGTATGCGGCAATTGCGGTGTTGCAATTACTTGGGCTAGACCACGTCACCCCGTGCAGATGGTATGCTTCCTTCTGGTATGGTTCCAATACATAGCAAGGAAGCGCCATCGGAAATGATAGTCGAGGCCCCGCAAGGATGGGAGACGGGGGTGATGGAGCTCGAGCCCTAGTGTGGCAGCGCAATTCATCTACATGGGAACCCTAATGAATGAGAGAAGAGAGGGGGTCGAGCGAGGAAGGGGCCAACCACGAAATCACGAAATAAATTGACCCACACTGTCTGACCTAGTCAAAATCAATGCCACAAACTAAATCCATCGCCTTGATCGCTCCTGGGAGCTCTTGTCCCAGGGAGTTTAGTTATTTAAAAGATTTTTTCTCAAGTTTTCATCAGGATGTTGTGTGCCTTTTGATGTGTCATGGTATATCCATGTCTGGCCAACTTTTAGGAGACCTTAATGTTGTTATTATGTATTCTATTCGTCCATGTGTGTTGGGCACCTAAAAGAATTCAGGAAATCCAAAAGTTAATATTCCTCGTGATCTATGCATCCCCTTGTTTGGCTCTCTCATGCAGCCTCCTTTATCTTCTTGGTTCCCTTTTTCATGCATTCACAACTCATTCCACCCATTCTCATGCATGTACAATTAAATGTTTCTGTCAAATGTATTTTTTAGGAAACACGATAGGCTCATTTCCAAAACATTAAACATAATGCTGACCTATCATGGTGCATCTTGGTCACAGTGCAACTCCTTAAACGCCATATGCACGTGGATTGATTGAGAATTGTAAGCGGCTAAAAACTTACACATGTTCGAATTTGTGTTAAGGTATATCATATAGAACTTGCAAATGACATTTGCTGTAGCCCCTTCACATCCTTCAGATTTTTCTGAACATCATTTCTGCAATATTGAAATCTTGTATGGTATGCATTCACACGACCTCACTATCGAAGCATCAAGTTTTGACGGTTTTATTCCTCCTAGTTTGTCAACATGATACTCATGGGAGATAGAGTAGAATCTTAGAGCATGTATAATTAGACCCCTCAAACCTTTCCTATATGTCCGGGCGGATAGGCCGGTCACTGTCCGATCACGAAAACAATGCGCAACTGGACCCCTTAAACATGCCTTATACGTGTGTCGGAGTGGCGGCGACCGACACTAGCCCAGCGTCGCATCGCATGCATGGCATATGGGGTTGTGTGGATCGCGAGTTTAGTATGGAGCGCATGAGATGGGAGGGAGACCGAACCAAGTCGCTTGCAGCGACGAGAAAGAAAAAACTGTGAGGACAAACCTGAAGGTAGGAGGCGAGAAAATTAAAACAGGGAGGTTGAATAAAGCACTCTGTCAGAAAAAAGTTATTTTTTGAAGTAGCAGAGAAAAGAAAAGAAAATGGAAAAAGTGGGAGGTGAGAAGAACCAAAATAGGGAAGTTGGATGAAATCGAGAGGTTGGACAAAGCACTCTGCTACAAGATAGAAAAAGAAATACTATTTGCTGGAATTTTGTCTATTTTGGGCCTAGCCCAATAGCAGTTTCAAAAATTCCTAATAAATCCTAGAGGCTCACGTAGCCCATTCGTGCAAGGCAAGAGGTGGAACAAAAGTTTAGTCCCACATTGCTAGTTTAGAGGGAGTTGGACCTCTTTATAAGGGAGGTTCTTTCCCCACATGTATGAGCATGAGAACAAGAGGGACATCCACACGCGCTCCTCCTCCACCGCCTGCCTTGCCACGCCATGCCACGCCTCGTCACGACGCGCCGTGGGTTGCGGGAATGAGCTGAGCCGATGTTTAAATTTTTGCCACGCACGACGGGTATACGAAAGGTCACGTGGACTTGAAACGTTTTCTATAGTGGACACTAAATTCGGACGGCGCGCCTCTTCGGTCGCTGCCTGTTTGCTTCGTCTCCCTTCGTTGCTTCACCTCCCGCCGCAGCCTCTTCACGTCCTTCTCCTGTGCCTATATAAGAGAGGTCGCTCCTCTCTAGAGAGACACAACAGAAGCTCCTCTTCCTCTCGCCACAAAGTTCCACCCACTGCGCTGCTACTACATTCTTCCCCATCCCATCTTGCGGCGTGCACCGCAGGTCAGGACAGTAGGCCTCCAGAACCACAACTTTTGAGTCTTGTACGGGAGAAGGGTGATAAGGTTTTTGGGGAGCGCTCCGCGCGACTACTGGCTTCTTCATCATGGACTCCGACGACTACTTCCCCGACGACGACTTCTTCCCCGACGTCCACGACCTCCTCGACGACATGACAGGCGAGGACACTGACCCCAAGTCCAGCGCTTCTGCTGCTATCCCGTACATGTTCTTCTCCTTTCTGTTAGAGGTCCTGCTACAGTTCCTTGTTCTAGTATTTTCCCTACATATGTTAGACTCTATTTCATATATGCAACTTGCTATACTGGTTGCTCTATATATGTTCAGTTACAGTTCATATGTTCAGTTACATTTCATGAAGGATGCTGGGTATGGTATATTTCCCACTATTATTTCAGTATGTCATTCTCCGGACTGGTTGATTGACACGGGTGCTAATGTGCATGTATGCGGTGATATTTCCATGTTTTCATCTTATCAGACCGCAGGGACTTCAACCGTGCTGATGGGCAATGGTTCAAGTGCTTCTGTTCGTGGTGTTGGCACGATCGATCTGAAGTTTACTTCGGGGAAGATCGTGCGGCTGAAGAACGTGCATTATGTCCCCTCCGTCAATAAAAATCTTGTTAGCGGATCTCTTCTGTGTAGAGATGGCTACAAGCTTGTCTTTGAGTCGAATAAATTTGTAATATCCAAGTATGGAACCTTTGTTGGTAAAGGCTATGAGTCAGGAGGCTTGTTTCGTTTATCCTTATCAGACGTTTGCAATAAAGTTGTTAATCATATTTGCAACCATAGTGAATCCAATGTGTGGCATTCACGTCTTTGTCATGTTAACTTTGGTTGCATGTCGCGACTAGCGAAGTTGAACTTAATCCCTAGTTTCACCACCGTCAAGGGATCTAAGTGTCAAGTGTGTGTGCAAGCTAAGCAACCTCGTAAGTCTCACACGACTGTGGAAATAAGAAATCTTGCACCACTAGAGCTCATACATTCAGATCTATGTGAAATGAATGGTGTGTTGAAAAAAGGTGGAAAGAAATATTTCATGGCGTTAATTGATGACTCCACTAGATACTGCCGCGTGTATCTTTTGAAATCTAAGGATGAGGCTTTGAACTTTTTCAAGATCTATAAAGCTGAAGTGGAAAACCAACTTGATCGAAAAATCAAGAGGCTTAGGTCCGACCGTGGTGGAGAGTATTTTTCCAATGAATTTGATGCTTTTTGTGCGGAACATGGTATAATCCATGAGAGGACGCCTCCCTATTCACCTCAGCCAAACGGGGTGGCCGAAAGAAAGAATCGTACTCTAACAGATTTGGTTAACGCCATGTTAGACACTTCGGGTCTCTCCAAGGCATGGTGGGGGGAGGCGATATTGACGGCATGTCATGTCCTAAACCGAGTTCCCACAAAGAACAAAGAGATAACTGCATTCGAGGAATGGGAGAAGAAAAGGTTAAAACTCTCTTATCTACGAACATGGGGTTGTTTGGCGAAAGTCAATGTTCCAATTCCAAAGAAGCAAAAGCTTGGACCAAAGACTGTGGATTGTGTTTTCCTGGGATATGCTTTTCATAGCATTGGATATAGATTCTTTGTTGTAAAATCTGAGGTACTTGACATGCATGTCAGTACGATCATGGAGTCGAATGATGCAACTTTCTTTGAAGATATCTTTCCCATGAAGGATATGGCTACCTCATCTAATCAGGAGATGCCTAGTTCATCGAATCAGGAACCAGTTACAATTACCAAACCTGCCATTTCGATAGAACAGTTTGAAAGTCTTGTGGAGGAAAACAATGAAGCTCCTACTAGGAGCAAGAGACAGAGGACTGCAAAGTCCTTTGGTGATGATTTTCTTGTGTATCTCATAGATGACACTCCCAGTTCTATTTCAGAGGTTTATGCATCTGAAGATGCTGACTACTAGAAGGAAGCGGTTCGTAGCGAGATGGATTCTATCTTAGCGAATGAAACTTGGGAGCTAACTGATCGTCCTTATGGGTGCAAACCTATAGGATGCAAATGGGTATTCAAGAAGAAGCTTAGGCCTGATGGTACTATTGGAAAGTACAAGGCTCGGCTCGTGGCTAAGGGTTATACCCAAAAGGAAGGTGAAGAATGTTGGGAAACATAGTAATTTCAAAAAAAATCCTACGCACATGCAATATCATGGTGATGCATAGCAACAAGAGGGGAGAGCGTGATCTACGTACCCTTGTAGACCGACAGCGGAAGCGTTGTGACAACGCGGTTGATGTAGTCGTACGTCTTCACGATCCGACCGATCCAAGCACCGTTACTCCGGCACCTCCGAGTTCTTGGCACATGTTCAGCTCGATGATGATCCCCGGGCTCTGATCCAGCAAAGCGTCGGGAAGGAGTTCCATCAGCACGACTGCGTGGTGACGATCTTGATGTTTTACCGTCGCAGGGCTTTGCCTAAGCACCGCTACAATATGATCGAGGTGGAATATGGTGGAGGGGGGCACCGCACACGGCTAAGGAACGATCACGAAGATCAACTTGTGTTCATGGGGTGCCCCTTGCCTCAGTATATAAAGGATGGAGGAGGAGGAGGAGGCCGGCCAAGGCAATTGGTGCGGCCAGGATGTGGAGTCCTACTAGGACTCCAAGTCCTAGTAGGAGTCCACCAAGAGGGGAGGAAGGGAGAAGGAAGTGGAGGAGAAGGAAAGGTGGTCGGCCCCTTTTCCCTAGTACAATTCGGACCAGAGGGGAGGGGGCGCAGCAGCCCCTTGGCCCTTTCTCCTCTTCCCACTAAAGCCCATCAAGGCCCATTGCTTCTCCCGTAACTACCCGGTACTCCGAAAAATACCCGAATCACTCGGAACCTTTCCGATGTCCGAATATAGTTGTCCAATATATCGATCTTTACGTCTCGACCATTTCGAGACTTCTCGTCATGTCCCCGATCTCATCCGGGACTCCGAACTCCTTTGGTACATCAAAACTCATAAACTCATAATATAACTGTCATCGAAACCTTAAGCGTGCGGACCCTATGGTTCGAGAACAATGTAGACATGACCGAGACATGTCTCCGGTCAATAACCAATAGCAGAACCTGGATGCTCATATTGGCTCCTACATATTCTATGAAGATCTTTATCAGTCAGACCGCATAACAACATACGTTGTTCCCTTTGTCATCGGTATGTTACTTGCCCGAGATTCGATCGTCGGTATCCAATACCTAGTTCAATCTCGTTACCGGCAAGTCTCTTTACTCGTTCCGTAATACATCATCTCACAACTAACTCATTAGTTGCAATGCTTGCAAGGCTTATGTGATGTGCATTACTGAGAGGGCCCAGAGATACCTCTCCGACAAGCGGAGTGACAAATCCTAATCTCGAAATATGCCAACCCAACATGTACCTTTGGAGACACCTGTAGAGCTCCTTTATAATCACCCAGTTACGTTGTGACGTTTGGTAGCACACAAAGTGTTCCTCCGGCAAACGGGAGTTGCATAATCTCATAGTCATAGGAACATGTATAAGTCATGAAGAAAGCAATAGCAACATACTAAACGATCGGGTGCTAAGCTAATGGAATGGGTCATGTCAATCAGATCATTCACCTAATGATGTGATCCCGTTAATCAAATAACAACTCTTTGTCCATGGTTAGGAAACATAACCATCTTTGATTAACGAGCTAGTCAAGTAGAGCCATACTAGTGACACTCTGTTTGTCTATGTATTCACACATGTATTATGTTTCCGATTAATACAATTCTAGCATGAATAATAAACATTTATCATGGTATAAGGAAATAAATAATAACTTTATTATTGCCTCTAGGGCATATTTCCTTCAGTATCCCACTTGCACTAGAGTCAATAATCTAGATCACATCGCCATGTGATTTAACATCAATAGTTCACATCATCATGTGATTAACACCCATAGTTCACATCATCATGTGACCAACACTCAAAGGGTTTACTAGAGTCAATAATCTAGTTCACATCTCTATGTGATTAACACCCAAATGGTACTAAGATGTGATCATGTTTTGCTTGTGAGAGAAGTTTAGTCAATGGGTCTGCCACATTCAGATCCGTATGTATTTTGCAAATTTCTATGTCAACAATGCTCTGCACAGAGCTACTCTAGCTAATTGCTCCCACTTTCAATATGTATCCAGATTGAGACTTAGAGTCATCTGGATTAGTGTCAAAACTTGCATCGACGTAACTCTTTACGACGAACCTTTTTGTCACCTCCATAATCGAGAAACATATCCTTATTCCACTAAGGATAATTTTGACCGCTGTCCAGTGATCTACTCCTAGATCACTATTGTACTCCCTTGCTAAATACAGTGTAGGGTATACAATAGATCTGGTACACAGCATGGCATACTTTATAGAACCTATGGCTGAGGCATAGGGAATGACTTTCATTCTCTTTCTATCTTCTGCCGTGGTCGGGCTTTGAGTCTTACTCAATTTCACACCTTGTAACACAGGCAAGAACTCTTTCTTTGACTGTTCCATTTTGAACTACTTCAAAATCTTGTCGAGGTATGTACTCATTGAAAAAACTTATCAAGCGTCTTGATCTATCTCTATATATCTTGATGCTCAATATGTAAGTAGCTTCACCGAGGTCTTTCTTTGAAAAAACTCCTTTCAAACACTCCTTTATGCTTTGCAGAATAATTCTACATTATTTCCGATCAACAATATGTCATTCACATATACTTATCAGAAATGATGTAGTGCTCCCACTCACTTTCTTGTAAATACAGGCTTCACCGCAAGTCTGTATAAAACTATATGCTTTGATCATACTATCAAAGAGTTTATTCCAACTCCGAGAGGCTTGCACTAGTCCATAAATGGATCGCTGGAGCTTGCACACTTTGTTAGCTCCTTTTGGATCGACAAAACCTTCCGGCTGCATCATATACAACTCTTCTTCCAGAAATCCATTCAGGAATGCAGTTTTGACATCCATTTGCCAAATTTCATAATCATAAAATGCGGCAATTGCTAACATGATTCGAACAGACTTAAGCATCGCTACGGGTGAGAAGGTCTCATCGTAGTCAACCCCTTGAACTTGTCGAAAACCTTTTGCGACAATTCTAGCTTTGTAGATAGTAACACTACTATCAGCGTCCGTCTTCCTCTTGAAGATCCATTTATTCTCAATTGCTTGCCGATCAGTGGGCAAGTCAACCAAAGTCCATACTTTGTTCTCATACATGGATCCCATCTCAGATTTCATGGCTTCAAGCCATTTTGCGGAATCTGGGCTCACCATCGCTTCTTCATAGTTCGTAGGTTCGTCATGGTCAAGTAGCATGACCTCCAGAACAGGATTACCGTACCACTCTGGTGCGGATCTCACTCTGGTTTACCTACGAGATTCGGTAGTAACTTGATCTGAAGTTACATGATCATCATCATTAGCTTCCTCACTAATTGGTGTAGTAGTCACAGGAACAGATTTTTGTGATGAACTACTTTCCAATAAGGGAGAAGGTACAATTACCTTATCAAGTTCTACTTTCCTCCCACTCACTTCTTTCGAGAGAACCTCCTTCTCTAGAAAGCATCCATTCTTAGCAACGAATGTCTTGCCTTCGGATCTGTGATAGAAGGTGTACCCAACAGTAACTTTTTGGGTATCCTATGAAGACACACTTTTCTGATTTGGGTTTGAGCATATCAGGATGAAACTTTTTCACATAAGCATTGCAACCCCAAACTTTAAGAAACGACAACTTTGGTTTCTTGCCAAACCACAGTTCATATAGTGTCGTCTCAACGGATTTAGATGGTGCCCTATTTAACGTGAATGCAGCTGTCTCTAATGCATAACCCCAAAACGATAGTGGTAAATCGCTAAGAAGCATCATAGATTGTACTATATCCAATAAAGTACGTTTATGACGTTCGGACACACCATTATGCTGTGGTGTTCCAGGTGGCATGAATTTGTGAAACTATTCCACATTGTTTAATTGAAGACCAAACTCGTAACTCAAATATTTGTCTCTGCGATCAGATCGTAGAAACCTTATTTTCTTGTCACGATGATTTTCCACTTCACTCTGAAATTCTTTGAACTTTTCAAATGTTTCAGACTTATGTTTCATCAAGTAGATATACCCATATCTGCTCAAATCATCTGTGAAGGTCAGAAAATAATGATACCCTCCGCGAGCCTTAACACTCATCGGATCGCATACATCAGTATGTATTTATTTCCAATAAGTCAGTTGCTCGCTCCATAGTTCCGAAGAACAGAGTCTTAGTCATCTTGCCCATGAGGCATGGTTCGCAAGCATCAACTGATTCATAATCAAGTGATTCCAAAAGCCCATCAGCATGGAGTTTCTTCATGCGCTTTACACCAATATGACCTAAACGGCAGTGCTACAAATAAGTTGCACTATCATTATTAACTTTGCATCTTTTGGTTTCAATATTATGGTTATGTGTATCACTACGATCGAGATCCAACGAACTATTTTCATTGGGTGTGTAACCATATAAGATTTTATTCATGTAAACAGAACAACAATTTATTCTCTTGCTTAAATGAATAACCGTATTACAATAAACATGATCTAATCATATTCATGCTCAACGCAAACACCAAATAACACTTATTCAGGTTCAACACTAATCCCGAAAGTATAGGGAGTGTGCGATGATGATCATATCAATCTTGGAACCACTTCCAACACACATCGTCACTTCACCCTTAACTAGTCTTTGTTTATTCTGCAACTCCCATTTCGAGTTACTAATCTTAGGAACTGAACTAGTATCAAATACTGAGGGGTTGCTATAAACACTAGTAAAGTACACATCAATAACATGTATATCAAATATACTTATGTTCACTTTGCCATCCTTCTTATCTGCCAATCACTTGGGGTAGTTCCGCTTCCAGTGACCAATCCCTTTGCAGTAGAAACACTTAGTCTCAGGCTTAGGACCAGACTTGGGCTTCTTCACTTGAGCAGCAACTTGCTTGCTGTTCTTCTTGAAGTTCCCCTTCTTCCCTCTGCCCTTTTCTTGAAACTAGTGGTCTTGTCTACCATCAACACTTGATGTTTTTCTCGATTTCTACCTTCGTCAATTTCCGCATTACGAAGAGCTTGGGAATCGTTTTCGTTATCCCTTGCATATCATAGTTCATCACGAAGTTCTACTAACTTGGTGATGGTGACTAGAGAATTCTGTCAATCACTATCTTATCTGGAAGATTAACTCCCACTTGATTCAATCGATTGTAGTACCCAGACAATCTGAGCACATGCTCACTAGTTGAGCGATTCTCCTCTCCATCTTTTAGCTATAGGACTTGTTGGAGACTTCATATCTCTCAACTCGGGTATTTGCTTGAAATATTAACTTCAACTCCTGGAACATCTCATATGCTCCATGACGTTCAAAACGTCTTTGAAGTCCCGATTCTAAGCCATTAAGCATGGTGCACTAAACTATCAAGTAGTCATCATATTGAGCTAGCCAAACATTCATAACGTCTGCATCTGCTCCTGCAATAGGTCCGTCACCTAGCGGTGCATCAAGGACATAATTCTTCTGTGCAGCAATGAGGATAAACCTCAGATCACGGATCCAATCCGCATCATTGCTACTAACATCTTTCAACACAATTTTCTCTAGGAACATATCAAAATAAACACAGGGAAGCAACAACGCGAGCTATTGATCTACAACATAATTTGCAAAATACTACCAGGACTAAGTTCATGATAAATTTAAGTTCAATTAATCATATTACTTAAGAACTCCCACTTAGATAGACATCCCTCTAATCCTCTAAGTGATTATGTGATCCAAATCAACTAAACCATGTCCGATCATCACGTGAGATGGAGTAGTTTCATTGGCGAACATCGCTATGTTGATCATATCTGCTATATGATTCACGCTTGACCTTTCGGTCTCCGTGTTCCGAGGCCATATCTGTATATGCTTGGCTCGTCAAGTATAACCTGAGTATTCTGCGTGTGCAACTGTTTTGCACCCGTTGTATTTGAACGTAGAGCCTATCACACCCGATCATCACATGGTGTCTCAGCACGAAGAACTTTCGCAACAGTGCATACTCAGGGAGAACACTTCTTGATAATTAGTGAGAGATCATCTTATAATGCTACCGTCAATCAAAGCAAGATAAGATGCATAAAAGATAAACATCACATGCAATCAATATAAGTGATATGATATGGCCACCATCATCTTGTGCTTATGATCTCCATCTTCGAAGCACCGTCATGATCACCATCGTCACCGGTGCGACACCTTGATCTCCATCGTAGCATCGTTGTCGTCTCGCCAATCTTATGCTTCCACGACTATCGCTACTGCTTAGTGATAAAGTAAAGCATTACAGCGCGATTGCATTGCATACAATAAAGCGACAACCATATGGCTCCTGCCAGTTGCCGATAACTCGGTTACAAAATATGATCATCTCATACAATAAAATTTAGCATCATGTCTTGACCATATCACATCACAACATGCCCTACAAAAACAAGTTAGACGTCCTCTACTTTGTTGTTGCAAGTTTTACGTGGCTGCTACGGGCTTAAGCAAGAACCAATCTTACCTATGCATCAAAACCACAATGATAGTTTGTCAAGTTGGTGCTGTTTTAACCTTCGCAAGGACCAGGCATAGCCACACTCGGTTCAACTAAAGTTGGAGAAACTGTCACCCGCTAGCCACCTTTGTGCAAAGCACGTCGGGAGAACCGGTCTCGCGTAAGCATACGCGTAATGTCGGTCCGGGCCGCTTCGTCCAACAATACCGCCAAACCAAAGTATGACATGCTGGTAAGCAGTATGACTTATATCGCCCACAACTCACTTGTGTTCTACTCGTGCATATAACATCAACACATAAAACCTAGGCTCGGATGCCACTGTTGGGAAACGTAGTAATTTCAAAAAAAATCCTACGCACATGCAAGATCATGGTGATGCATAGCAACGAGAGGGGAGAGTGTGATCTACGTACCCTTGTAGACCGATAGCGGAAGCGTTGTGACAACGCGGTTGATGTAGTCGTACGTCTTCACGATCCGACCGATCCAAGCACCGTTACTCCGGCACCTCCGAGTTCTTGGCACACGTTCAGCTCGATGACGATCCCCGGGCTCCGATCCAGCAAAGCGTCGGGGAGGAGTTCCGTCAGCACAACGGCGTGGTGACGATCTTGATGTTCTACCGTCGCAGGGCTTCGCCTAAGCACTGCTACAATATGACCGAGGTGGAATATGGTGGAGGGGGGCACCGCACACGGCTAAGGAACGATCACGAAGATCAACTTGTGTTCATGGGGTGCCCCTTGCCTCAGTATATAAAGGATGGAGGAGGAGGAGGCCAGCCAAGGCAATTGATGCGGCCAGGATGTGGAGTCCTACTAGGACTCCAAGTCCTAGTAGGAGTCCACCAAGAGGGGAGGAAGGGAGAAGGAAGTGGAGGAGAAGGAAAGGTGGCCGGCCCCTTTTCCCTAGTCCAATTCGGACCAGAGGGGAGGGGGGCGCAGCAGCCCCTTGGCCCTTTCTCCTCTTCCCACTAAAGCCCATCAAGGCCCATTGCTTCTCCCGTAACTACCCGGTACTCCGAAAAATACCCGAATCACTCGGAACCTTTCCGATGTCCGAATATAGTTGTCCAATATATCGATCTTTATGTCTCGACCATTTCGAGACTCCTCGTCACGTCCCCGATCTCATCCGGGACTCCGAACTCCTTCGGTACATCAAAACTCATAAACTCATAATATAACTGTCATCGAAACCTTAAGCGTGCGAACCCTACGGTTCGAGAACAATGTAGACATGACCGAGACATGTCTCCGGTCAATAACCAATAGCGGAACCTGGATGCTCATATTGGCTCCTACATATTCTATGAAGATCTTTATCGGTCAGACCGCATAACAACATACGTTGTTCCCTTTGTCATCGGTATGTTACTTGCCCGAGATTCGATCGTCGGTATCCAATACCTAGTTCAATCTCGTTACCGGCAAGTCTCTTTACTCGTTCCGTAATACATCATCTCACAACTAACTCATTAGTTGCAATTCTTGCAAGGCTTATGTGATGTGCATTATCGAGAGGGCCCAGAGATACCTCTCCGACAATCGGAGTGACAAATCCTAATCTCGAAATACGCCAACCCAACATGTACCTTTGGAGACACCTGTAGAGCTCCTTTATAATCACCCAGTTACGTTGTGATGTTTGGTAGCACACAAAGTGTTCCTCCGGCAAACGGGAGTTGCATAATCTCATAGTCATAGGAACATGTATAAGTCATGAAGAAAGCAATAGCAACATACTAAACGATCGGGTGCTAAGCTAATGGAATGGGTCATGTTAATCAGATCATTCACCTAATGATGTGATCCCGTTAATAAAATAACAACTCTTTGTCCATGATTAGGAAACATAACCATCTTTGATTAACGAGCTAGTCAAGTAGAGGCATACTAGTGACACTCTGTTTGTCTATGTATTCACACATGTATTATGTTTCCGGTTAATACAATTCTAGCATGAATAATAAACATTTATCATGGTATAAGGAAATAAATAATAACTTTATTATTGCCTCTAGGGCATATTTCCTTCAAAGACTTCTTTGATACTTACTCACCTGTGGCTCGACTGACCCCTATTCGAGTTCTACTTCCACTAGCTGCCTCGCATGGTCTTCTTGTTCATCAAATGGATGTTAAGACTGCTTTCCTAAATGGAGAGTTGGACGAGGAAATTTATATGGAACAAACAGATGGGTTTGTACTAGATGGTCAGGAAGGGAAAGTGTGCAAGTTGCTGAAGTCTTTGTACGGACTTAAGCAAGCACCCAAACAGTGGCATGAGAAGTTTGAAAGAACTTTAACAGCTGCAGGCTTTGTTGTGAACGAAGCTGACAAATGTGTGTACTATCACCATGGTGGGGGCGAGGGAGTTATTCTGTGCTTGTATGTTGATGACATACTGATTTTTGGAACAAATCTGAATTTTATTAAGGAGGTCAAGGATTTCCTATCTCATTGTTTTGAGATGAAGGATTTAGGAGTGGCTGATGTCATTCTGAACAACAAGTTGTTGAGAGACGATGATGGTGGGATTACATTGCTTCAATCTCACTATGTGGAAAAGATCTTGAGTCGCTTTGGCTATAGTGACTGCAAGCCCTCTCCAACACCATATGATGCGAGTGTGTTACTTCGAAAGAAACGAAGAATTGCTAGAGATCAATTGAAATATTCTCATATTATTGGCTCGCTTATGTACTTAGCAAGTGCTACAAGACCTGACATCTCTTCTGATGTTAGCAAACTGAGTCGGTTTGTCTCAAAACCAGGAGATGTGCATTGGAAAGCTCTAGAGAGAGTTTTGCATTACTTGAAAGGCACTGCAAATTATGAAATTCACTACACCGGGCATCCAAAGGTGCTTGAAGGGTATAGTGACTCAAACTGGATCTCAGATGCTGATGAGATAAAGGCCACGAGCGGTTATGTATTCACTCATGGAGGTGGCGCTGTTTCTTGGAAGTCTTGCAAGCAGACCATCTTAACAAGGCCAACAATGGAAGCAGAACTCACAGCACTAGATACAGCTACGGTCGAAGCAGATGGGCTTCGTCGGCTCTTGAATGACTTGCCGGTTGTTGAGAAACCTATACCGGGTGTCCTTATGAACTACGACAATCAAACTGTGATCACGAAAGTGAGCAGCTCAAAGGACAACATGAAGTCATCAAGACATGTTCAGAGAAGGTTAAAGTCTGTCAGGAAAATGAGAAACTCCGGAGTTATTACATTGGATTATATCCAAACGTCTAAGAATCTGGAAGATCCTTTTACTAAGGATCTATCACGTAATGTGATAGATAATGCATCGAGAGAGATGGGTATGAGACCCACAATATGAGTTGTTCACAGTGGTAACCTATTCTTTGTGATCGGAGATCCCGTGAATTAGATGTGGAAGACAAGTTGTTGGTCAACTGAGAGGAGAGTATCCTTACTATTCACAATACCACTCCATGAAGATGCAATACTCTCCTAATCTGCATGGCAGGTTGATGTATATCTTAATGTGTTCTAAGTGGCTTATTTAAGCAGAGATGTTATCCTGCAGAACATCTTTTGAAGAACACACCTATATGAGTCTGATTGTCAAACGTCGCAATCTATGAGAGTAGGGTTCTCTCTAGTAAATTCATGAAAGGTCACGGAGTATGACGCATAAGCTCCACCCGCGGGGAAGACCCACGGTAGCCACGTATCGGTCAAGGCTTTATGTGAAGCTAGATTCGCAGAAAACTTGCAGTTCAAGGCCCAGTCCACTGTTCAACTTGCTTACTAGTGTAGCATAGAGTTCTAGGTGGAAGTTCAACTTAACAGTCTCCACTGCAGTACCGGTATATAAAACAGTGTTTTGGAACCAAATGCAAATTTTGTGTGCCTCTGGGATCTGGTGGGGGATTGCTGGAATTTTGTCTATTTTGGGCCTAGCCCAATAGCAGTTTCAGAAATTTCTAATAAATCCTAGAGGCCCACGCAGCCCATTCGTGCAAGGCAAGAGGTGGAACAAAAATTTAGTCCCACATTGCTAGTTTAGAGGGAGTTGGACCTTTTTATAAGGGATGTTCTTTCCCCACATGTATGAGCATGAGAATAAGAGGGACATCCACGCGCGCTCCTCCGCCGCCGCCCGCCTCGCCACGCCACGCCTCGTCACGACGCGCCGCGGGTTGCGGGAATGAGCCGAGCCAATGTCTAAATTTTTGCACGCACGACGGGTATACGAAAGGTCACGTGGGAGTTGAAACGTTTTCTATAGTGGACACTGAATTCGGACGGCGCGCCTCTTCGGCCGCTACCTGTTCGCTTCGTCTCCCTTCGTTGCTTCACCTCCCGCCGCAGCCTCTTCGCGTCCTTCTCATGTGCCTATATAAGAGAGGTCGCTCCTCTCCAGAGAGACACAACAGAAGCTCCTCTTCCTCTCGCCACAAAGTTCCGCCCACTGCGCTGCTGCTACATTCTTCCCCATCCTGTCTTGCGGCGTGCACCGCAGGTCAGGACAGTAGGCCTCCGGAACCGCACCTTTTGAGTCCTGTGCGGGAGAAGGGTGATAAGGTTTTTTGGGAGCGCTCCGCGCGACTACTAGCTTCTTCATCACGGACTTCGACGGCTACTTTCCCGGCGACGACTTCTTCCCCGACGTCCACGACCTCCTCGACGACATGACAGGCGAGGACACTGACGCCAAGTCCAGCGCTTCTGCTGCTGCTGTCCCGTACGTGTTCTTCTCCTTTCTGTTAGAGGTCCTGCTGCAGTTCCTTGTTCTAGTATTTGCCCTACATATGTTAGACTCTATTTCATATATGCAACTTGCTATACTGGCTGCTCTATATATGTTCAGTTACAGTTCATATATGAAGATGTTGTTTACCTTCTCTTTATCAAATCGCATGGCTTGTTTTGTCACTGTTATATTAGTCATGTTTTATCTAATATTTCTGCTAATAAAATCATTTGATAAATTGCTCATATTTCCAACACTATTCTTTTTGCAATCTAAGTGTAAGAAGAAGAAAATAGAGATAGAGATTTTAAGATGCTTTCGGATATCTTTTTTGTAAAAAATAAAAATACAAGCTTTTTTGGGGAAGGCGCCAAGGTTCGAAGGCCCATACAAAGTGGCCCGCTGAGTCCATATCCAAAAATAATACCCCGTCGCCGTTGCCACCGCCGCTTTTTTTATACCTAATAAAATAATACTCCGTCAAAAAAACTGCCGCTTTATCATTTTCATTTTCATTTTCGGAAGGCGTTTTTACCTTTCCTCCGAGTAGCCGCTGCCGCCGCCGCTGACAGGGTAGAACCACCGCATCCGCGATGTTGTCGTGGATCCTCCGTGGCTGCCGCGACGAGTGCTCCGCCACTGACCAGCTCAAGCAGGTCTGACCACCGAATCCCTCTCCTTATTCCCAACAATTCGAAATTGGCAGGTGGACTGTATCATGCCTGTTAGCGAAAACGCATCAATCTGTGATTATTTTTCTCCTGTGCGGAAGAGTTCGCTGGTTGTGCGTATTTCCCCATAGATTGATGGGGCACAGAATTTTTCTTTTCTGATTTCCTGCTCTTTTTTGGTTTTGAATGTGGAGCAACCCATGTAAACTGGCAGCGGATTGGCTTTGTTTTGGTTCTCATCTTAGACTTGTTGCGGGATCGAGGCATATCAAGCTGTGGAAGGTCTAGATTTGCTAACTTAGAGGACTCAACAATGTCTCAGATGATGTGCATTTTCTCTGGGTGTGAATCTAGTCCATCTCGAGGCCTCTCTGTTGACATGGCGTGGAAGTACAGTGGTCAGTAGGTGGGGAGGACGCAGCGTGTGTGAACGTTGTTGTTTTGTTTGTCATTTTCTTCTTTTTGTTGATCAAATGTGGGTGCTTTCCTCCTGTTCTGTTTGACTATTTAAGCGAAGAAGACTTGTCATGTTTGATCCAGCACCCTGTTTGGAAGGGATGAAGATTGGCTACATTGCTAACCTAGTGCAAAACCAGTGAGGCATCGCCGTCATTGCATATCCTGATACCGACTTGGGGAATTGGCACGTCATCGTGATCTTATTTCTAATTGACTTTGGAACCTAAAAAAGGAAACTTTGGAGTGCTTCTGCGGTGATGGGAAATCACAGGGCAGATGTGAAGAAACTAAAGCTGTAGGGTTATTCAAGTAAAAAAATCTTGCATAGTTGCATGTTCAAGTAAAAACATTAAGAAAAGGAACACAGGGTTATTCTGCAGTATAAACAATGCATACCATGCAGGCACCTCAATACAGTTGTAGGGTTTCCCATGGTTGGGACAAGGCTTCTTCCAAATTATTTTCTCCTCCCTTTTTGAGTTACATAAATAAGTTGTTTTCCTTTTCTCTTTCAGTCTCTAGAAATAGGGAACTTAGTTAGAGCAAACTTCTGCACTTGTGGTTACTTATTTAGAACGCAACAATTTGGAGTTTCCCTGGCAGCTATTTTCCTTCTCATTTTTTGTCCTCTTGGCCTAATCACGAATTCGACAGTATTTAACTGAGTTTAAAGGTTGTATGATATGCAGGACTGTTGTTGCTAACTCGATTAGCATATCATGTTTCTTACCTACTGACTTGATTACCTACACTATACTCTAGGCTCGTGATGTCTTTGTGGCAAAAGAGGCAGTCTTGCAAAAGAAGATATCACAAGAGATGGAACGTGCCAAGTTGTTCACAAAATCAGGAAACAAGCAAGCAGCAATGCAGTGCTTGAAGAGGAAAAGGTACTACGAGAGCCAAATGAACCAGGTTGGAAGTGTCCGGTTACGCATTGATACCAAGGAAAAGATGATCGCTGATAACATGGTGAACAAATAAGACAAGTGAGACCATAGCTCTGCACTATATCTCTTTCCATAAAATATTTTTGCCTTGCTCAGATACGTAATCTTGTGAAAAGAGCATTGTTGTTGTCATCAGAGTAACATTATGATTCTCTATAATGTACATAACACTAACGGGCCATTTCTTAGTGTAAGAGATTATTGAATTAGATCTTGAAGAGTGCGTAATGTCACAAATTAGATAAGACCTGCGTTGTCTTTTTACTATATTTGGACATGACATATTTATTTCCTACGCAAACTTGCCGTCATCGATTGGTAGGACTAGGGTTCCTACCAGGCCTCCGGCGCAGGTTGTATGGGCAAGGAGGAGGGGGACGAGGGCTGGAGCGGGCGCGCCGGCGGACAGGCGCCGTCGCAGCTAGGGTTAGAGGCGGCGGCTAGGGTTCCGGCTCCTCAGGGAGCCGGGCAACAGAAGATTATAATATCTTTATTGCTTGATCTCAACGGTGTCTTACAACTAGTATTTATAACTTTAGCCTAAGATAACTTGCCTAAGATAATTTGTGGGCCAAGCCCCTAATACTAATGCCCGGTGGGCCTCTTCCTAGTACAGACCAAGCCGGTCATAACATCTCTCCCCGCCTGCGCAAACAGCTCGTCCTGGAGCTGAAAGTCTGGATAGTGTTGGCGAAAATCCTCACGCTGCTCCCAAGTAGCCTCCTCCTCCGGAAGGCCTGCCCACTGAACGAGGACGAACCAGACGCCACGACGGAGTTGTGCCTGCAACACCTTTGTTGGCTCTGGAAGAATGCGACCATCGGCGGTTGGCGGAAGCGCCGGAGGAGCCGCCGGTGGCTCGCCACGAAAAGGCTTGAGCAGCCCCACATGGAAGACGTCGTGGATGCGAGCGCGGGCTGGAAGCTGAAGACGATAGGCCACCTTCCCAATGCGCTCCAAGATAGGGAAGGGCCCGGCGTAGCGAGGCCCGAGCTTGCGCTTGGCGTGCGGGTCAAGCGACTACGTAGAGCGGTGGAGAAGACGCAGCCACACCCAGTCACCCACCGCGAATTCCGCCTCGCGGTGATGATCGTCGTAGTAATGCTTGGCCAGCTGCTGGGCCTGAAGGAGACGCTGACGGACCTCAGCAAGCATCTCGTCGCGGGTGCGGATAAGGTCACCTGCAACCGCTGTCCGAGCCGTCTCCGGGTCCACCGGTAGTATAGGCGGGGGTGGTCGACCATAGACCACCTCAAACGGCGTAGCGCGCAGGGCGAAGTGATAGGAGGTGTTGTAGCAGTACTCCGCCCAAGAGAGCCAGTCCACCCAAGCGCGAGGCCGATCACCTGTCACACAACGCAAATACATGGCAATGACCTTGTTAACCACCTCGGACTGACCGTCTGTCTGAGGATGGAACGCCGTACTCAGGCGGAGCTGGACACACGCCATCCTGAAGAGGTCGCGCCAGACATGGCTGGGTCCCGATCACTGACGATCGAAGCAAGGAACCCGTGTAGACGGACAATGTCGTCGAAGAAGGCCCGGGCCACGGACGCCGCCGTGTACGGATGGCCGAGCGCGATGAAGTGGGCGTACTTGGAGAAGCGGTCGACCATCGTGAGGATGACCGACTTGCCGCCCACCTTGGGGAGGCCCTCGATGAAGTCCATGGAGATATCCGCCCAGACCTGAGACGGCACCTCCAAGGGCTGAAGTAACCCAGCCGGCCGTAGGGTCTCCGTCTTGTTGCGCTGGCATGTCTGACAAGACCGAACCCAGTCGCGGACCAGGGCGCGATCGCCAGGGATGTAGAAGTCGACGCGAAGACGATGGAGGGTTTTCTGCACACCCTCATGACCTGCCGAGTGGGCGAGCTGTAACACCTGGTGACGGAGATCATCATGCGCCGGAACAAAGATCCGGCGCCCATGGAGAAGCAGTCCGTCAGAGAAGCGCCACGGCTCCTCCAGGTCGCCGGCCATGAGCTGCTGCCGAAGAAGGACGGCGTCGTCGGCCGTCGCAGTTGCGCGGCGGATGTCGGCGAAGAGACCGAACGTCGGCCCGGAGCGGATGCACAGGACCGCCCCGGCGGACTCGTCGACGGAGGCGATGTCGGAGTCGCGACGGGACAGCGCGTCGGCCACGGTGTTAAGGCGGCCCGGCCGATACTCGACGGAGAAGTCGAAGCCGAAGAGCTTGTTGATCCACTGGTGTTGTGGCACGGTCGACAGCCGTTGGTGCAGCAAGAACTTCAGGCTGTAGTGGTTTGTGCGAATGTGGAAGGACCGTCCCCACAAGTACGGCCGCCAATGACGAACGGCCTGCACAAGGCCAATGAGCTCCCGCTCGTATGCCGCCAACTTGAGATGGTGAGGAGCGAAAGGCCGGCTGAAGAAGGCGAGGGGTCCATCGCCCTGATGAAGCACGGCGCCGAAACCAGCGCCCGAGGCGTCACAGTCCACCACGAACGGGCGGTCGAAGTCGGGCATCTGGAGGACGGGGCCCGTCGTGAGGGCCCCCTTGAGGGCCTCGAACGCCGTCGTCGTCCCAAGCGAAAGCGTCGCGGCGAAGCAACCGCGTGAGGGGCGTCGCGATGAGCCCGAACTCCCGGATAAATTTCCGGTAGTAGCCGGCGAGGCCGAGGAACCCGCGGAGAGCCCGCGGCGAGCGAGGTGTCGGCCATGCGGAGACGGCCGCCACCTTGTCGGCGTCCATAGCCACCCCGTCGGCAGAGATGACATGGCCGAGGTAGGCGACGGTAGGTGTCCCGAACGAGCACTTCGAGCGCTTAAGGTGGAGGTGGTGCGCCCGAAGCTCGTTGAAGACGATGGCGACGTGCTGGAGGTGCTCAGCCCAGGTGACGCTGTAGATAAGAATGTCATCAAAGAAAACAAGCACAAATCGCCGTAAGTAGGGCCGGAGGACGTCGTTCATCAGGGCCTGGAAAGTCGCTGGGGCGTTGGCGAGGCCGAAGGGCATCACCAAGAACTCGAAATGGCCATGGTGGGTGCGAAACGCCTTCTTGGTGATGTCGTCTGGATGCATACGCACCTGATGATAGCCTGACCGGAGATCGAGCTTGGTGAAGAAGCGCGCCCCATGTAGCTCATCCAAGAGCTCGTCGACCACCGGTATAGGGAACTTGTCCTTGAGCGTGAGCGCGTTCAGGGCGCGGTAGTCGATGCAGAAACGCCAAGTGTCGTCCGACTTGCGGACGAGCAGCACCGGGGCGGTGAAGGGTGACGTGGAGATCCGGATGATGCCCGCGGCGAGCATCAGGGCACACTGGCGCTCCAACTCATCCTTCTGCAGCTGAGGGTAGCGGTAGGGCCGAACCGCCACAGGAGGGGTACCCGGCATGAGGTGGATATGATGGTCGTACACCCGGGCGGGCGGAAGACCCCATGGCTCGTCGAAGAGGTCGCTGTGCTGCTGCAGAAGGGAATCCAGCAGGGGTTGCTCGGCCTCCGAGGACGCGGCGACCAGCTGGAGATGGGGCACGGCCGGCGCAGCGCCCCCAAGGCCGTCCCACCGGACGCGGAGGCCCAGCCGCCATAACGTCATCGTGAGCGCGTCGAAGTCTCATAGGATGGGACCGAGGGTCCGTAGAAAATCCACCCCGAGGATGAGGTCGAAGCAGCCAAGGTCGATCCCTACACATGTAATGGAGAAGTGTTCGCCACCAATGGAGATGGGAACGTCACGGGCGAGCCCATGACACCGGAGGCGATCGCCGTTCGCCACCGTGATCCGCAGGCGCTCCCCGCCCGTCGTCGGAAGGGCTAGCCGACGCATGGTCGCCTCGGGCAAGAAGTTATGGGTGGAGCCAGTATCCAGCAGGGCCACCAGTCACTCGCCATGGATCGTCACCGGCAGCAGCATGGTCCGCTCGCCACGGATGCCGGCGAGGGCGTGGAGGGAGACGACGCACGCCGTCGCCGTGGGATCCGCGGGCGTGTCCGCGGTCGCCTCGGGTGGTGGTGTCGCATCGGTGTAGTCGACTGTCTCCAAGTAAAAGAGGCGGGGGCAGACATGGGTCGGCGTGTAGGGCTCATCGCAGTTGAAGCAGAGTCCCTGACGGCGACGCTCCTGCTGCTCGGCCGGTGACAACCGGCGGAAAGTCCGTGTGGTGGCCGGGGGCGTGGTCGTCACGGCTGGAGGAGGCCGGCCCGGTGCTGGAGGAGTCGGCGCTGGTCGACTGGGCTGGCGGCCGCCCCGTCCGGGCTGTTGCTGCAGTGCCTGGGCCCGCTGCTCGAAAGCTAGGGCGTAGTACATGGCCGTCTGGAGGCGGGGGGATCCCGGAGCTCGACGTCCGCGCGAATATGGTCCGGCAGACCGCCCACAAATAACTCGGCACGCTGAATCCCGGAGACGCTCGGCGCGTGGCATGCCAGGGCCTGGAAGCGGTCGGCGTAGTCCTGAACCGTGGAGGTGAACTGTAAGCGGCCGAGGGCCGCCAGGCGGCTCCCGCGGATAGGAGGCCCGAACCGGAGAAGACAGAGCTCCCGGAAGCGCTCCCATGGTGGCATGCCGCCCTCGTCCTGCTCGAGGGCGTAGTACCAGGTCTGCGCCGCGCCGCGGAGATGATAGGACGCGAGCCAGGTACGATCTGAAGCGAGCGTCCGCTGCCCGCGAAAGAACTGCTCGCACTGGTTGAGCCAGTTGAGAGGGTCCTCCGTGCCCTCGTAGGTGGCGAAGTCCAGTTTGGCGAAGCGAGGGGGTGTCGGACCATCGTGCCCGGGGTGGCTGCAGTCGGCGGCAGCGAGTGTGCCGGGTCGGGGATCTCCGGGGCATAGGTCGCCGAGCCGGAGGGACGGTCAAACCGGAGGGAGGGCGTCGGGTGCTCCGGCGTGGTATACACCCGGGCCGGCGACGAGCCGGCCGCCCACGCGGGAATTGGCGATGGCGATGGAGGAAACTGCACCTGGTGCAGGGGCCGACCCGTGGGCCTGGGCGCGGGTGGTGATGTAGTCGACGATGGCGGCGCCGGGAGGAGCTGCGGCGCCGCAGCCAGCGTCGAAGTAGCCGGCGGGGGCGCCTGAAGAAGCTGCTGGGAGGGTCCCCCAGCGGTGCGGTGGCGGCCGGCCACGCGGGCCAAGGGTTCCCCTTGGTTGGGTAGTGCTGCAGCAGCAGCGGCGGCGGGGGCAGCCCTCCGTAGGGCGACTGGAAGGTCGGGGCGGCCCATGGAAGAGGCGGCGGCCCGTAGGCGGTGGTGGTGGCGCTCGGCGGCGGGGGCTGGTTCCCGGCGAGGTAGAGGCTGATGCCTTTGACCGCCTGGACGAGCTTCCGAAGGGTGCCCGAGACCTCCTCGAGCGAGAGGATGGGGGGTGGCTCTGCCGCGGTGGCGATCGGCGCTGTCGGGGTGGCCGTCCCGGATGTGAGCGCCGGCATGGACGCGGACGGGGCTGGCGGCAGCGTAGGTGAGGCGTTGGTGTTTGGCAGCAGCGGCGGTGATGGAGGAAGCGACATGATCGAGTTGGTGTCTCTGAATACCAAATTGATAGGACTAGGGTTCCTACCAGGCCTCCAGCGCAGGTTGTACGGGCAAGGAGGAAGGGGACGAGGGCTGGAGCGGGCGCGCCGGCGGACAGGCGCCGTCGCGGCTAGGGTTAGAGGCGGCAGCGGCTAGGGTTCCGGCTCCTCAGGGAGTCGGGCAACAGAAGATTATAATATCTTTATTGCTTGATCTCAACGGTGTCTTACAACTAGTATTTATAATTTTAGCCTAAGATAACTTGTGAGCCAAGCCCCTAATACTAATGCTCGGTGGGCCTCTTCCTAGTATAGACCAAGCCGGTCATAACATCGATACCTTTTTTTTTCTCTCGAACAGCCATTGTCAATACTTATACTTGTTAGTTTCAGCTATTTGAGGCCTTGTACAATGCAAGACGTTTAGGGGAGGTGCTTAGAGAAATAAACTAGTCTTTCTTTAAGCACCGATGCTTATTTGTACAGGGTAGACGCTTATTAGGCGTCTTTTCTGTAGAAATAGGTATTAGTCTTTTTCAAAATAGGCTAGTCATTGGCAGTGTGTATGATGTGATCCATTATCATTAAATTACGCCCCCCCCCCCCCCCCCCCCCCTCTTGTACTCTTACTCACAGTGGTGGAGCTTCCCTATGACCAACGGGCCATCCTAATCTAGAAATATGCTTAGATTTCTCAAATTTTAAGCATACCTCATCAGTTTGGCCCCCTCAACATTTTCCTTCAACCTCTGTCACTGCTCTTACTGTAACTCAACTGGTAGAAAATTCATTTGACATTATAGCTTTGTGCACTTGATGTTGCATGACTCTCGAGTTGTAAAAAAAAACTTGAATTCGGATAAAGAGCATCTATCTTCTGTGTGATCTATCTTTCGGCAGCATGAAAATCTGTGTATATCACTAGAGTGAGGTGATTCTTCTCATAACCGAACTGATGACAGCCTTTGGATAGATATGGAGCATGTCAATGCGCATCTGAATGGATCAGTTACTGTCTTCCTTTTTCGTTCCTTTCTTTCTCTGTAATTATGTTATTGCTGTTTCTTAAGCATATAACTTAACTGTTTATAACTTGTGGCAATGTGGCCTTGATTTCTGCTTCACATGTTGATAATGTCTTAATGGCTCAAAATCTAGTTCTTTTTTGGCGAATAAAAATGTACGAAGTTAAATAGTAAGAAATGTGCAACACCGTTTTCTGTTTTGATATTGATTGCGCGTAAAAAATAGTATGTGCTGCACCCTGCATTTTTTGTTATTTGTTTGATTCCCAATTTGCATGTGCTTTTTAAACTTTTGTTGTTCTACTCTCTTTTCTAGAGCGATGACATGTCCGATTTTTATTTTATCTGCAGAGTGGAAGACAAGCTATTTTCAATCTGAGCAGCCACCTTAGGCCTCCTTTGGTTTGGACGAATTTTATAGGAATTCGCCCTATAGTGAGTCGTATTACAATTCACTGGCCGTCGTTTTACAACGTCGTGACTGGGAAAACCCTGGCGTTACCCAACTTAATCGCCTTGCAGCACATCCCCCTTTCATAGGAAATAAAAATAAGGCTAGACTTAATGAAAAAATTCCTTTGATGTCAACCAAATGACATCTTGTTCCCTATTCCTACTCATAGAATTTGAGATACATGTCATCTCATTTTCTATAAGATTCCTATTCCTATAATAATTCTATCCTATGAACCAAAAGAGGCCTTAACATCTGTAACAGCAAGGAAGGAATGGTGGCGACTTTTTAAGATATCTGCCATTTGTATATAATAGTGATAGCCTTGTTTGTTTTCTTTTGTCATCGTTGGTGAACACTCTGCAGTGATCATAGTAACTTCCCAGTCTCTTTTTGCATACTCTGGATTGTTTATCACATGTGTCACGTGGTGTAAGAGCAACACTAACGGGGCGACCCAAACGGACGTGTGTTTTGTCCGCTTTTTGTCTATTTGGGTCGGCCAGGCGGACGTGCGCGTCCGCATTTTAAAATAGGTCGGTTTGACCGCCCAACGGGGAGGCCGACCCAAATGTGCCGTCGTGGAAAAATAATAATTAGTTACATGAAATAAATATAAATAAACATAATTAAACATAATGCGTCGCGTTGGAGCATGACGTTGTAGCGCATCTGCTCCTCGCCGTCGGCCTACTCCTGGCAAAGCCAGTGCTCCTTCCATCGCTCGAGGTGGGCCGCCTCCTCCTCCGGCGTCGCGGCGAAGTGGACGGGAGGCGCGCTCACCCACTCGCGGTACTAACCCGTCCACGAGTAGGCCTCCTCCGGCCAAGTGGGTGGAGGTGGGGAGCGCTTATGCGTCGGCTCCGGCTCCGGCTCCGGCTTGGGCTGGACGGGCGGCGACGGTGGCGGCACGAAGAGCGGGGTGTGGACAGAGTCCCCCGCTGCCGACAGGGCAAGGGCTTGCTCCAGCCCATCCCAGTGCGCGTCCTCCTCGAGTCGGCTAGCCTTCAGCGCGTGCTGCAGGGCCTCCTCGAGGGCGGCTTGGTACTCCGCCTCCGCCTCCATGTCCTCCGGCTTTACCTGCGGGGGCGGCGGTGGGAACGGCGGCGGGACGGCGTCGACACCCGAGCGTCGTTGCTCCTCGTGTTCGAGGGCGAACCACGCCTCCCAGTTGGGGGAGTCGACGGCGTACTCTGGCAGCCGACGCCGCTCCGGCGTGAGCTGCGCGCGGCGCCTGCGCACCTCGTCGTCGTGCGCACGTTGGGTACGAGGAACCGCCGGCACCGGGATCCGCTGCGGATCCAGATGCCAACGGTGCGGCAGCGTGACATCGGGGTATGACAATGGCTGCATGTACTCCCAGCGCCACCGCGCTTGGTGCACCGGGATGTGCAGGCGCCGGCGACCAGGGCGGAAACGCGTCGCCGCCGGAGGAGGAGGAAGGGGGAAGGGGAGCACGGGAGGACGAGGCACCGGGGATGCCCTTGCCCTTGCCCTTGCCATTGCTGCTGCCGAAGAGGCCCATGGCTAGGGTTTGCGGTCGCCGGCAAGGAAGCAAAGGGAGTGGTGGGGGGAGGCAGATGTGGACGGGAGAAGTGGATGAGGTCGACCCCGCCGCACGCGTGGTTAAAAAAAGATGCTTCCACTGGCTGACGCGTGGGCCCGCTGTCGGTGGTCGTCATAAATAAGATGACCGGTGGCGGTTGGGTGGCCGCCAGGTGGGGACGCGGCGGACCAGGCGCAATTTTGGGCCGGAAATGAGTCGGCGCGAACGACAGGCATACACGATTTGAGTTTGGATCGGCGCGTTGGGCCGCTACTTTTGTCCGCGCCAATCCAAACAGACGCGGGCGGACGAAATGGGTCGCCCCATTGGAGTTGCTCTAACCTCCCAGTCTCTGATTTTGTGTGAATTACCTTTTGTGGATTGTTTCGGCATCCGTTTGAGTGTTTTTGTGCTGCCCACCACAACCCTGCAATCTTCTATATCTAAATAGCTAGTCCCACTAATAATTTTAAAGCACATACAGCTAGCTACCATCATCCCAATTGCAAACATGTGTGTGTCCTTCATACCCAATTTTCTTCTTCCACACTTTTGCCGGGTTTTTTTTTAATAAACCCCCTAACGATAATTGGGTGTACATATGATGTTTTCAAAGCTATGCAATATATTACTAATTCAAATATTCATCTTCATACAATCAAATATCAATGAAGATATATGGCAGCCAATTTCTGCAGAACACATGGGGTTTCACCTAGTTCCTTCAATTTTCCAGCCTCATTTTCTACATATTTAAGCTTTGGAAAAGGTAAAATCTGAACGTTTTTTTATGGCAATTTTAGTTGACACAAGGGTTGACAAGTTTAGTTGGCAAGCACAGCAATTTCGTGGCAAAAGCCAAATTGAGGGTGGATTTGTCATGCTTACCGACTAAACTTGTCATGGTTAACAAATAATTGCCACAAAAAACATTGGTCAAATCCCAAGCGGTTCAGGACTTATCAATGTCATTAACTTATCAGATCAGGGTCAACCCGTCAGAAAATGAGAAATTTGAGGTGCAGGTTAGGCCACTATCAGCTAGCATGTGATAGACGGAAGATAAGACGTCGCACAGGCTATAGCCGAGACTAGCTGAAACGCAGAGACAAAAGGCAACACGATGTCATATTCAAAATTAGAGAAATTAGCTTTAGCTAGGCTATAGTGGCGTTGTCAAACTTTCGCTTAACGTTCAAAATTACAGAAATTAGCTTTGGCTAGGTTGTAGTTGCGTCAGTTTGATTTGTACTATTGGCTATCAGTTTCAAAGGCCTTCGGGTCAGAGAGCGCAACAAAACCAAACCAAACTGAGCGATCACCTTAGGTCACCAACCTTTTCAGAACCATAATCTTTACAGTGCTAAGTCACCCATATGCCCTTTGTGCTACTTAATAAATGCGGCAGTAAATCATCTCCTTGTAACATCTCATACCAAAAACAAGCGTTTTCTCAACAGACTCGCTTCATGGGAAGCACCCTAATTGACGCTCCTAAACTCCGGTGACAAAATGTCTCAAGAACAGCATTCGGCACTTCTGCGAGCAGGGACCATAGGCGTGATACTTCAGTCAAACTATGCCATTGGTTGTCGCCTCCTGAAATACAAGATTATAACCAAGTTAATCATAATTTGATACTTGTAATTTCTAATAACATGGAAAAGCATCTTTCCTAGTAATTATAAATGCTGAACTTGGTGGTGAATTCGCATGTAGGCCTACTAGGTTTCACAATAAACAAATACACTCCTCCCCACAACCTTCAAAGAGACATAAATAATTGTACTTTGCTCACATGTGAGACCTAACACAAAAAAACAAATACCAGACCCATGGCCTTGTGACGCAATCAACTTACTAATGACTACTCCCTCCGTTCCGAATTACTTGTCGCAGATATGGATGTATCTAGATGTATTTTAGTTCTAGATACATCCATTTCTGCGACGAGTAATTTGGAACGGAGGGAGTACCTTGATAGGATTCAAATTTGCATATGATGTCTCACTTCAAATCTTGCAAAGTACCTACTACGGTCACTTAAAATCCTCTGACGCCTACCACTCCTTATCATATTTTTGCTTTATTTTAATCGTCAATCGTGTAACAGCCTTAGGACACTATCATCTTTTCACCGTCTCCTAAACAAGTGGCTTAACTCTTCGTTTTTTATGACTACGCATGGGCATTGTGCTAGTAGGCAATACAAACTGAGTGGAGCGAGTCCACATTCAGTTATCCAAAATGGATGGTTTCGCTAGAAATTTTTTTTAATAGTCCATAGACTGCATAGCTTTTTTCATAGTGTCAAAAAAGGATCTTAAAGTTTGGAACGGAGGGAGTATAATTTAGTTATTACTAGCCAAAATAGCAAGATACTAATGAAGAACAGATGCAAAAATTCCCAAGTGACCTCTGATGAAATACCTTTTTGGTCGGATGCGGTCCTCCTCAAAATCCATTATTCCTCCAGATTCAGAGAGAAAGTCGTCATGCCCCCGTAAGTCATTGTCTGCCTGCTTACATTGTTCAACTTCTGCTATCAAGTAAGAAAATGGTCCAGCAATTCCACTATTTAATAAAATTAGTTGCTACCATATGAACATTCAACAGTTGATAACTAAAATCAGAAAGCGAACAACTTTAGGTAAAAAATACAGCAGAATGAATATAATCAACAACTTATTGTCATATGAGATATGCAAGACTATATATTGCTACAGATAAAAGGAAAATATTTTATACCTACTAAAAACTATAAATAGTAGGAACTTTCAATTTTATCCAACTGACCTTGACTGACTTCTTGGCTTCTTCCACTCTGTCTTCAAATTCTTTCTGGTGCTTCTTGTTCGATTCACTTGTTGTATCCGCCCACTTGATTTTCTCCTGAATTTGGTGTAATAAATTATCTGATGTTCCCAACCTGTGAAATGTACACATTTGGATCATAATGGTAGCAATATACTTCTGTCGAGCCTCCTTGCGATAGTCACTTCATAATGCACAGTGGATATAAAACCAATATTTTAACTTCTTTAGTTTGTTATTGAAATGTCAGTCGTAGAAAAACAACATGCATACATGTCACAACAGCCAACTGACAGACACTTATCTCCTTCATAACTAATAAGGGGATTCAGACATAGCAGAGAGAAAAAAAAAACATGCCTAGACATGCTACCCACTACAGTTTCAGAACAGAACTGAAAATTACACTAACCAAATAATGGTTATTCAAAACAATATGAAAAGATTCACATTTCTTGAACAGATGGAGATAAACTTGTCGAAACATATAAATACACACCAGTCAGACAAGGTCTCAATCATGTTGGTTAGCTGATCATGTGTGAGGTCCCTTCCAGCTGCAAATTGTACCTGAAATACAAGGAAACAAATAATAAGGGAATATTGCTAGAAAGATGAAGAACAAATTCATCAATGATGTAACATATATAGGCTGCATATGTCTTACTTCAAAGCACCGCCGCAGTTGGTCCAACTTGCCTCTGACAATACCCTAATGAAACATGCAAAATGTTACAAAATTGAAGCAAATTAACTAAATGTTTTGGAAATCAAGAAACACAGTATATTAATCCTAAAGGGTAAAGACAAAACCACACAGCGAAGGCATATCACAATCTAAATCTCACAAATATGAAAAATACTCCCTCCGTCCCATAATATAAGTGCGTTTTTGACACTACACTAAATGATAAATAATAATTTCAAAAGAGCCATTTCTTGCTAATGAAGTTGAAGGATGAGAATATATAGAATGCAAGTGTGTAATAAAAGAGAACACAAGGACTCACTGAGTACATGCACTCATTGATGAGGAAATCTTCAAGTTCTCTCACATTGGAAACGTCTAGCTCTTGCATGAGCTGATCATATGGAAGTACCTAAGAAAGGAATGAGAAAAAAAGTATGTTTACGATTACCTGGCGTGAAACATAGCTCATATCAGAATTAAAAAGAATTACTGCCTACTCCCTCCGTTTCTAAATGTAAGCCTTTTTAGATATTTCAATACAGACTACATACAGATGTATATAGACATATTTTAGAGTGTAGATTCACTCATTTTGCTCCGTACGTAGTCCATATTGGAATCTCTAAAAAGTATTATATTTAGGAACGGAGGGAGTATATACGTTTAATCAAGCTAAAAGGATAAAGATAGGCCCAGAAATTTTGTAACCCTTGATTACACAAACATAATGAAGTTCCTGCAGCTATTGTTTATCAATTTATAAAGGAAAAATACCAGTAAACCTTGCAGACTTGGCTCCCAAACATACAGAAATACACAAACCATTTACAACTAGAGAACTAAGAGGCACTAGAAGATTCAAGAAATCCAGACAACAAATACGCCGTCCTAAAACGACAGGCAGCACTGGAACTACTGCTCGCATGATTACATGCGAGTTTATCAAGTTTCATTCTGTGTCCAAAGAAAGGGGAGCTGCACAGAAATGCTAGGCATATTAGACAAGATAGCTAGAATTTATACCTTGGTTGACTCAGCCAAAGTTAGCACACTGAGTTGCTTCAGCTTCCGGGCTTGATCAGGCAACAATGCAGGGAGGGCGCTAGAATTACCTACAGATAAAGAGTAATTACTCAAGCAATACATTTTCATATTTTCGTATGTTGCAGGGCATACTAATGGTGATGATAGATGAAACAAAGTTCTAGCAATCAAAGACATGCTAAACTAAGTTGTATCAAAGCGTAACACAGGTGGCTATTTGTATTAATTCAACTGAGCATCAAAGCGTAAACATCAACCGTTAATTAGATGAGTAAAATTATGTAGATTTAACGTCCCCAGCAAAGTTGCCCTGTTATGCGTTCATTAGGGCTTCAGGGCAAATGGCTAAATTAATAGCGTACTACACAAACACATGGCAGATCAGATAATGAGTCACAAAGCACAAAATACAACAAACTGGAATAAACAAAACACCGCCTACATATCAAATCAAAAGGGCAATGCATCATGTGTGCACATCAGGCCAAGGGAGATATCTTACTCTTGTAGTCCTTGAGGGTGCCGTAGGCGAAGAGGCGGAGCAGGTCCAGCGACGAGGCGTACTGCGTGCCCGTTAGCTGCACCAGAGGAGCCACACCACGGAACAATAGATCGACTCAGAAACCCCATCGGTGGGAACTGAAAACCCTAACACCTAACACCGCGTCGGCGCATAGACGGGCAGTGCAAGCAGCAGATACCTTGGAGAGGGCTGGAAGGGTGAGGAGCTCGGAGAAGGCAAAGAGCGCCGGGTGGGAGGTGGCCTCGAGCACGAGCGCCGCCAGCTGAGGAGCCGAGGAGAGCGCCGCCGCCTGCGCCGAAAACTGCTCGATCAGCTCCGCCTGCCGCCGCTCCGCGTCCATCGCCATCTCAGCCGGCGACGGGAGGTGCTGGTAGGGTTAGGGTTCGGGGGATCTCTGTCTCTCCTGCTAGTCCTGCGGTTTTGCTTTCGCTTCGCCTCCCTGTGGGCTTCTCGTGTAGTTTTTGGCTTCCGGTGGGGTTTTGGTTTGGATTTTTGTTTCGGGATGGAGTCGACTCGGTGCCGGTGGTGTCCGCCAGGTTGCCGCGTACTTTGCGTGGGTCGCTTCCGTTGAGATTAGTTGTATTTATTTATTTATTTATGTATTGACGAGAGAGATTAGTTATTTTCTTAGTCGCGTTGAGATTAGATTATAATTCTTTTAAACAAATTTATAAAATCTCAAAAATATGGTATCGATTTAGAAAATTTCAGTTATATATAAAAATCCCATCATCCTCCCCTGGACCGAAGAGTGGCTCTTCGTCACGTGGGCCAAAGAGAACTCTACGTTTCAAGAAAGACTGAAGAGAGAATTTTGATCCGTTGCCAAATTCTTACTCCAACTAAATTGTCTTGATGACAAAAATCGATTAAGACAAAGAATAGCTTAAATATAACACCCACAATGCGGCTATATCTCCCACGTGTCGAATCACGACTTAGAGACATAACCGCATTGTAGGTATGTCGCAAGAGGGTAATCTTTACACATCTCATGTACTAAATAAGTAAGAGATAAAGAGTTGACTTACAATCACCACTTCACACAATACATAAAAATAACATTACATCATCCAGATACAATTAAGGTCCGACTACGGAACTAAATAAAGAAAGACAACCCCTAATGCAAAAGATCTCCGATCGTCCCGACCGGGCTCCACTACTGATCAACTGGAAACGAAACAACACAACGAACACGATCTTCATTGAACTCCCACTTGAGCTCGGTTGCGTCACCTGCACTGATATCATCGGCACCTGCAAACTGTTTGGAAGTATCTGTGAGCCACGAGGACTCAGCAATCTCACACCCTCGCGATTAAGACTATTTAAGCTTAAATGTAGTAAAGGGTAGTGAGGTGGAGCTGCAGCAAGCACTAGCATATATGATGGCTAACTTAGGTAAATGAGAGCAAGAAGAGAAGCAAAGCACGGTCGAGAAACTAATAGTGATCAAGAAGTGATCCTGAAGCTACTTACGTTCAAGCATAACACGAGACCATGTTCTCTTCCCGGACTCCGAAAAAGAGACCATCACGGCAACACACGTGGTTGATGCATTTTAATTAAGTTAAGTGTCAAGTTTTCTATAACCGGATATTAACAAATTTCCATCTGCCCATAACCGTGGGCACGACTTTCCAAGGTTCAAAACCCTACAGGGGTGCCCCAGCTTAGCCCATCACAAGCTCTCACGGTCAACGAAGGATATTCCTTCTCCTAGGAAGACCCGATCAAACTCAGAATCCCGGTTACAAGACATTTCAACAATGGTAAAATAAGACCAGCAAAGCCACCCGATGTGCCGACAAATCCCGATAGGAGTCGCACATATCTCGTTCTTAGGGCACAACGGATGGGCAAGACGTCGGGTTGGCATAAACCCTGGTTGCCCAGGGGGCGCCGGACATCGCCCAGTTTGGACCAACACTCAGAGGAGCACTGGTCCGGGGGTTTAGAATAAGATGACCCTTGAGTTTGCAGAACCCAAGGGAAAAAGACTTAGGTGGCAAATGGTAAAATTAAGGTTGGGCCTTGCTGAAGGAGTTTTATTCCAAAGCGAACTGTCAAGGGGTTCCCATTATAACCCAACCGTGTAAGAAACGCAAAATTAAGGAACATAATATCGATATGACGGAAACTAGGGCGGCAAGATTGGAACAAAACACCAGGCATAAGGCCGAGCCTTCCACCCTTTACCAAGTATATAGATGCATTAAAGTAAATAAGATATAATAATGATATCCCAACAAATATCCAAGTTCCAACAAGGAACAAACTTCATCTCCACCTGCAACTAGCAACGCTGTAAGAGGGGCTGAGCAAAGCGGTAACATAGTCAATCAACGGTTTGCTAGGAAAGGTGGGTTAGAGGCTGACATGGCAAAATGGGAGGCATGATATAGTAAGTGATAGGTATCGCGGCATAGCAAAAGAGCGAGCAACTAGCAAGCAAAGATAGAAGTGATTTCGAGGGTATGGTCATCTTGCCTGCAAAGTTCTCTGAGTTGACGTAAGCTTGATCCTCGTAAACGTACTCAACGGTGAAAGGATCGATATGGTTGACTAGAGGGGGGTGAATAGGCAACTACCAATTTTTAGCTTTTCTTTACCAAATTAAACTTTGCATCAAAGTAGGTTGTCTAGATGTGCAACTAGGTGAACAACCTATATGATGCAATAACAACAAGCATACAAGCAAGCAAGAGAAGTAACACTACAAGGCTTGCACAAGTAAAGGTAAGAGATAACCAAGAGTGGATCCGGTGAAGACGAGGATGTGTTACCGAAGTTCCTTCCTTTTGAGGGGAAGTACGTCTCCGTTAGAGCGGTGTGGTGGCACAATGCTCCCCAAGAAGCCACTAGGGCCACCGTATTCTCCTCACGCCCTCACACAATGCGAGATGTCGTGATTCCACTATTGGTGCCCTTGAAGGCGGCGACCGAACCTTTACGAACAAGGTTCGGGTGAAAGTGCAACTATCCCTAGGTGGTTTTGGTAATTCATAACAACATATAGCTCATTGAGCTAATGCTATTCCAAGATGACTATTTCAGGAAAGCTCAATGATTGGCATGGCATGGATGTGAAAGTGGAACCCTCAAAATGCTAAGGACAAAGGATTGGCTCAAGCTCAAAAGCTCAAGACTCTTCATTTTATATTTTAGTGATCCAAGATCACATTGAGTCTTTAGGAAAAGCCAATACTATCAAGGAGGGATGAGGTGTTGCTTAATGAGCCTTTTGCTTCATGTGCTTAGTGATATGCTCCAAAACCCTCAACTACTTTCCCATATCCACATATGACCTAAACCCTAAGCCAAACTCGGTCCTACCGATTCTTTCTATCCGGCGCCACCGAGTTTCACTTGTCATAAGCCACTGCCAAACCCTAGCAATTCGGTTCTACCGATAGGGATCTCGGTCTCACCGAGATGGGATTGCAAACTCTCTGTTTCCCTTTCGTAACTTTTCGGTCTCACCGAAAGAGCGAATCGGTCCCACCGAGATTGCAATGTAAATACTCTAGTGTTTCCCTTTTGTAACTTTTCGGTCTCACCGAAAGAGCAAATCGGTCCCACCGAGTTTGCCTGACCAACTCTCTGGTTAGCTTATTACCAAAATCGGTCTCACCGAGTTTGTGTAATCGGTCTCACCGAGATTACGTTATGCCCAAACCCTAACCATATCGGTCCTACCGAGTTGCATGTCAGTCCCACCGAAAATCTCTAACGGTCACTAGGTTTACCTTTTCGGTCCGACCGAGTTTGTTGATTCGGTCCCACCGAGATTGGAAAACTGTGTGTAACGGTTGGATTTTGTGTGGAGGCTATATATACCCCTCCACCTCCTCTTCATTCGTGGAGAGAGCCATCAGAACACACACATCATTCCAACTCATATGTTCTTGAGAGAGAACCACCTACTCATGTGTTGAGACCAAGATATTCCATTCCTACCATATGAATCTTGATCTCTAGCCTTCCCCAAGTCGCTTACCACTCAAATCTTCTTTCCACAAAATCCAAATCCTATGAGAGAGAGTTGAGTGTTGGGGAGACTATCATTTGAAGCACAAGAGCAAGGAGTTCATTACCTACACACCATTTGTTACTTCTTGGAGAGTGGTGTCTCCTAGATTGGCTAGGTGTCACTTGGGAGCCTCCGACAAGATTGTGGAGTTGAACCAAGGAGTTTGTAAGGGCAAGGAGATCGCCTACTTCGTGAAGATCTACCGCTAGTGAGGCAAGTCCTTCGTGGGCGATGGCCATGGTGGGATAGACAAGGTTGCTTCTTCGTGGACCCTTCGTGGGTGGTTGCTTCTTCGTGGACCCTTCATGGGTGGAGTCCTCCGTGGACTCGCGCAACCATTACCCTTCGTGGGTGGAGCCCTCCGTGGACTCGCGCAACCGTTACCCTTCGTGGGTTGAAGTCTCCATCAACGTGGATGTAGGATAGCACCACCTATCCGAACCACGGGAAAAACATCCGTGTCTCCAATTGCGTTTGAATTCTCCAAACCCTTCCCTTTACATTCTTGCAAGTTGCATGCTTTACTTTCCGCTGCCAATATACTCTTTGCATGCTTGCTTGAATTGTGTGATGATTGCTTGACTTGTCCTATAATAGCTAAAATCTGCCAAGAACTAAAATTGGGAAAAGGTTAAGTTTTATTTGGTCAAGTAGTCTAATCACCCCCCTCTAGACATATTTTCAATCCTACAAGTGGTATCAGAGCTTTGGTCTCCATTTGCTTTGATCTCCATAGCTTTTGGTGGTCATAGTTTTGGTTTCACAACCTAGGAGAGTATGTCATCTAGCGAGGGAAATTATCACCATAGAGGTCCTTACTTTGATGGTACTAATTTTGCTAGTTGGAAGCATAAAATGAAAATGCATATTCTTGGACATAACCCCGCCGTTTGGGCTATTGTGTGTGTTGGTTTGCAAGGTGACTTCTTTGATGGGAAAGAACCAAACCGTGAAGCTACCGCGTATGAGTTGAAGATGTTGCAATACAATGCTCAAGCTTGTGATATTCTCTTCAACGGATTGTGCCCCGAAGAATTCAACAAAATCAGTCGTCTTGAGAATGCAAAGGAAATTTGGGACACTTTGATTGATATGCATGAAGGTACCGACTCCGTCAAGGAATCCAAGTTGGATGTGCTTCAAAGTCAACTTGACAAGTTCAAAATGAAGGATGGTGAAGGTGTCGCTGGAAAATATGATACCGTGTGCACATTGATCCAAATGATGCCCAATTACAAAGATCTCAAGCCAACGGAGGTGATTGGAAGAATTGTTGCTCATGAGATGTCACTTAAGGATAAAGAGGAACTTCACAACAAATCAAGCGGTGCCTACAAAGCCTCATGTGAAGCCCCTACATCATCAAGTGAGAAACAAAACTTCAATGAAGAATTGAGCTTAATGTTGAAGAATTTCAACAAGTTCTACAAGAGTAGAAGCAAAGATAGAAGCTTCAAGTCAAGGTCCTACAATGACAAAAGATCTTCTAGTCGAGAGTGAAACTGCTACAGTTGTGGAAGACCCGGACACTATTCCAATGAGTGTACGGCTCCCTACAAGAGAAGAGAAGATTCTCCAAAAAGAAGAAGCAAAGAATCACCACCAAGAGAGAGAAGGAGTAGAGATGATCGCTATGAATGAAGATACTCACGGAGAAGCAAGGATTCGGAAAGGAAGGAAAAATCATCAAGGAGCTACACAAAACGAAGACATCAAGCTCATGTTGGTGAATGGGTATCCGGCTCCGACTCCGACAGCCACTCCGAGAGAAGTTATCACTCCGACTCCGAAGATACTCAAGATGAAGGTGTTGCCGGTCTAGCACTTGTGTCAACCAACTCCTACGACATATTTGACTCACCAAATGAAGGAATTGGAAGATGCTTCATGGCCAAAGGTCCTAAGGTAACACACCCCGAGTATGTTGATTTCAATAGTGATGAAGATGACTTGTTAGGTGATGATTTGCTATTGACAACTCTAGTGATGAATACTATGATGAAACGTCAATTAATCATGCTAATCAAGATAAAATGAATGACAATGATAAGGAGAAGATTGAGGCTCTAACTAAAGAACTAAACACTCTTAAGTTAGCTCATGAAACTATCTTCGAAGATCATCGAGAACTTTTAAGAGTTCATGAGAAATTACGCTTTGCAAAGCTCAATCTTGAGCAAGAGCATGAGTTCTTAAAAGCAATCAATGATGATCTCCGCAAGAAAAGTTCTTCTTACATTGCCAAGCGTTTACTCTTATCCACTTACATGCCTCAAGTCAAGTCTAGTAACAAGAACAAGAAAGATTCTTCCTCTAGCAGTAACAATGATCATGCTAAATCCAATATTGTTGCTTCTAGTAGTTCTCTTGATTCCACTAATGATTCTCTTAGCCAAGTTACACTTGAGCAAGAAAATAGCTTATTGAAGGGAATTATAGAGAAAGGAGTGTACAAAAGCCTTGCCGGGAGTAAGCAATTCGAGGAAATTGTGCGCAAGCAAGGAATGCACCGGAAGAATCAAGGTGTTGGTTTTGAACGAAAATTCAATGCCAATGGAGTTGAGTGGGAAGAAAATCAATACCCCAAGACAAAGTTTGTTCCTCAACAAGAGAAGTCTGATACTTCTTTCAAGGGGACACAAGCTCAAGATGATCTTCCACCACAAGACTACAAGCAAAAAGGCAAGGACAAGCTTCAAAAGGAAATTGATGCATTTGAAGAAGCTCCTAAGACCTTAGTCAAGTGAATTTCCAAGACTACTTCAAGTTCCACTTCATCAAGTACGACTACAACTCCAAGGATTCCCATCAAGATGGTGTGGATCCAAAAGAAGAAGAATTAGAGAGTTCTTGAGGGTGACTCCGCCAACATACTTCACTCTTATCATTTTGGCAAGAACAAGTGCAATCAACTTCCACATCTTGCACTAGTTCAAGGAGTCACAAACCCTCTTGTTGGTAAGACAAGGGACAAGGTAACCTAAAAGTTTTCTTGGACATCATCTTGTGTGTGCATCACTCTATGTCTATGGATATCCTTGTTTGTTCCTTGTGGGACTAACCCATGTAGGTATTGAAAGTGCAATTCACTCAAATGGATAGCTCCAAGTGATCTACATCAACATTGAGCATCCACATCTTCAACATCTACATGAAGTCATCATCGACAAAAACCGAGGTTAGTTCATCCCTCTAAGGGGGGATATCACATCTAGGGGGAGCTTTACTCTAAGACTTGAGCTAAAGCAACTCTAAAGATGTGAACACAACAATGCTTTATGTAAAAGTGGTAACCCCACTTGAGCTTAAACGATGAGTATGACCTATGATCAAGTGTTCTCACTTGACTCCTAAGTCAATATACTCATGTATAGATGACCTTGTCATCGCAAATTGCTTGATAGATGCTAGAATTGGTTGTGCGTACCTTGTCACATATTTCATTTGCCATCTTATTGTGTGAGCATGCTGGTTGCATATTTTACTCATTCGAGGACATCCACTTGTTGTTTTGATTGTTTGGTTTTATTTCCTTTTGTCAAGTGGATGGACAAGAATGCCTAAGAACCTCCTCTAGCTATCTATACTTTTCTCGTCTCAAACTCTATTCATGCTACATCACAAAATTTGATCAAGTCAGATTCGAACCACTCTGTGTGAGGAGCGCTCGGAGTCCCCGATTCGTCATAGACTTAAACTTCCAAAACCTCTTTATGATTCTCGGTCTGACCGATACCCTACTTTCGGTCCTACCGAGATCATTAAGTTGATCTAGGTTTTCGATCTCGGTGCAACCGATTTGAACCATTCGGTCACACCGAGTTGCAACAACTGTATATAGTTTTGCATCTCGGTGCCACCGAGTTGTTCCACTCGGTCACACCGACAGGGTCGGGCTATATATAGTCACGGGTAAAAATTTGGAAATTTCTCCGAACCCCTTCGCCCGCGCGATAGCCTGCTCTGCCAACTTGGTCTCTGGATCGTCTCCTCGCCGCCAGCCGCCTCCAGTCGCTGGTCTCCGTCGCCGTCAACGGAAATTCAACCCCGCCGTTGCCGCCGTAGCGAGTCTCCGCCGAACTAGGGTATGGACTCGATCTTTGTGCTATTCCCCAATCCGATTCTTAGCACATTGTGATCATCATGATTCTTGCCACGTTTGTTAAACTTCTATCCAGTCAATGAACTCGTAGATTAGGTTTAATTCGAAAATTTTAGGGTTAGGTTTCCGCCGAAACCATCTTGGACCACCGAGTTGAAAAACTCGGTCCCACCGATTTGGCTCATGCCATTGCACAAGTGAGACTCGGTCTGACCGAGAATTACTTATCGGTGTGACCGATTTTGGAACTCTGTGAAACCCTAGCAGTCTCGGTGCCACCGAACTGTGACTCGGTCTGACCGAGTTCACTAGTTTAGGTGCCAAAACTGCTTCGGTATCACCGAGTTTAGAAATCGGTAGATCCGAGATGCTTTCAGTGGGAAACTAAAACTAAGTTTTTGAATTATTCTTTTGCAAAAATCTCTGCATTTTGTGATGCTCATCCACTCTATCTCATCTATAACCTATTCACAGGGTCAGCAGTCAGAGTTTGCATCATGTCAGACCAAAGTGATAGCCAGAACTTGTCAGAGCAGCAAGTGCAGATGAGTGAGGGCACTAGTCCCTCAAGTTCCTCAGATGATGGCAGCAGGAGCACCCCTAGCAATCTGCCTAAAGCTGCCACAAGATAGAGAAAGAAGAGAACCTCAGACTCAGAAGATGAGGATTATGTGGCAGAAGAGGAAGCAACTTCCAAGAGAGTTGAGCCAGCACAGGGCATAAAACCAGGGATGAAGATCAAAAGGCCAGCAGGTAGGCAGCCTATGCCAAAGGCCAGAGCCTCAACTCAGATTCCTGAAAAGCCTGCAACCATAGAGCCAGTTGCTGCTGAAGGAAAGAAAAGGAAGGAAAGGGTCAAGAAGACCGTAGCCAGAGTGCTTGGAAAGGCTTCCATCATGGAAGAAGAGGAGGAAGAAGAAGAGGTTACTGTACCAGCACCTAAGGCACCCAAGTTAATGGGTGATGCTATCAAATCAGGGGCTACTGCATCTAAGCCCAAGGAAGCACCCAAGGCTGCATCAAAGGTCAAGACAGCTCCAAAGAGAAATACGAGGAGCATACCTACAACTAAAAAGAACAAGGCCCCAGTGCCTGAAGCTGCAGAAGAAGAAGAAGAGAATGTTCTTAGAAAGCTCAAGCCCAAGATCCCAGACCACAATGATGCTCATCCTGTGGCTGAGGATATGAAACTTAGGAGAGATTCAGGGCTCCGGAAGTGGAGAGAAGCAGACCGTATGCTTCAAGGAGAAGGACTGCAGTTGACTACAGGTTTCACACCAAGGAGCAGCAAGACTTTTATGAGACAGTGCTGCTAGACAAGAAGCCAATTGTCTGTGATATGAGATGGGTTGATTGGCAATACATCAAGGACAACGAAGAGTACTACCCTGGAGTGCAGGACAGCTTCAAGGCATGTGGAGTAGAGGACTTTTTTGGGCAGAAGCTCACAAAGTGGAACGAGGAACTCATCATGCAGTTCTACTCCACAGCCCATTTCTATCCAGATGGCAGGATTGTATGGATGTCAGAGGGTACGAGGTACCAGTCTACAGTTGCTGAATGGGCTCAGCTGATTAATGCCCCAGAAGAGCATGAAGATGACTTGGACATTTATGCCAAGAAGAAGATGGACCACAACTCAATGTCAAACATGTACAAGGAGATTCCAAATGAAGCACTTGATACGTTCAAGTTTGGCTCAGTACACTATCTTCTGTCAGGGCTGCCAACCATCAACTGGATCCTTAGGCATACACTTTTGCCCAAGTCTGGAGATCACAGGATGATCAGAGGTCATTCCATTAACTTGCTACATATCTTTGATGTGCCTCAGAAATTCAAGGTCATGAGCCTCATAGTAGAGACTATCAAGAGGACTGAAGCAGATCAGAAGAGGAGCTGTGGATATGCCCCTCAGATCCAGATGTTGATTAACTCAAGAATGGGCACAGACACATACTTGTTGGACAAGGAACATTTGCCTATCTATCCAAAGTTCGAGGACAACCAAGTTGTGATGACCAAAGATGAACCATCTTCAGCCCATGCACAAGCCAAGAAGGAGAAGGCAATGAAGGAGAAAGCTGCCAAGATGCCTACTCAAGAGGAGGCATCTGAGTATTTCTTGAAAACCAAACAAGAGCAGCTTGGTTACTTGATTGCATCCACACTGAGGATTGAGCAAGGACTGGCCACCCTCACTCAGAATCAGCAGAGCTTAGAGAGGATCATGGAACAAAAGTTCTATGACTTGGATGTCAAAGTAACAGAGATTCAGTCTGCAGTGGAACAACTTCAGGATGACATGCAGGAGAGGAGAGGCAAGACTACAACTGATGCATTTGCCAGAGTGCCAAGAGCTCAGAGATCACATGCAGTGCCAGTTGCTGACACCAGAGCCACCACTTCTGCACCAGCTACAGCCTTAGTTCCACCAGCTCCAGCGTCCACTTCAGCCTCGACTCCGACCACGTCTACAGAAGGCTTCGTCCTTGGAGTGCTCCGGACTCCACCACCACCTGAAGATCAAGCCTGAGTGTCGACTTAGCACTATGCATTTTCTAGGAACTTTTTGGTAACTTGTTGCCAAAGGGGGAGAAAATGTATAGATCATAGGCTTCGAGAGAGAGTGTTGCTTTTATTCTCTCTTGTTTTATTTGATGGTTTTTTTCGAACTTTGTTTGCTTTTGTGTGAGATACTATGTCATTGCTCGTGAGACATTGATGATCATGTGTTTGATCATAAGCTACACTTAATGTTTGCTTAATATTATCATCTTATCTATCTTATGCGATCATTCACTATTCTTGGTGATGAGTGCATGTATTTCATTCTTATCATTTTAAGCGCTCCACCAAGATGTATGTGACATGGAAGAGTAACCCATGACTCTAACTCTTTGTGCATTTGCAGTCCAAAGCAAATTTTAAATATGCACAAATTTAGGGGGAGCTCTTACTTGTCACATACTTCTCAAAGCGACGATATATTTCATGCTTATTATCATTTGTCGAAGCTTTGATATATATGTTGTCATCAATTACCAAAAAGGGGGAGATTGAAAGTGCAACTATCCCTAGGTGGTTTTGGTAATTCATAACAACATATAGCTCATTGAGCTAATGCTATTCCAAGATGACTATTTCAGGAAAGCTCAATGATTGGCATGGCATGGATGTGAAAGTGGAACCCTCAAAATGCTAAGGACAAAGGATTGGCTCAAGCTCAAAAGCTCAAGACTCTTCATTTTATATTTTAGTGATCCAAGATCACATTGAGTCTTTAGGAAAAGCCAATACTATCAAGGAGGGATGAGGTGTTGCTTAATGAGCCTTTTGCTTCATGTGCTTAGTGATATGCTCCAAAACCCTCAACTACTTTCCCATATCCACATATGACCTAAACCCTAAGCCAAACTCGGTCCTACCGATTCTTTCTATCCGGCGCCACCGAGTTCCACTTGTCATAAGCCACTGCCAAACCCTAGCAATTCGGTTCTACCGATAGGGATCTCGGTCTCACCGACATGGGATTGCAAACTCTCTGTTTCCCTTTCGTAACTTTTCGGTCTCACCGAAAGAGCGAATCGGTCCCACCGAGATTGCAATGTAAACTCTATGTTTCCCTTTTGTAACTTTTCGGTCTCACCGAAAGAGCAAATCGGTCCCACCGAGTTTGCCTGACCAACTCTCTGGTTAGCTTATTACCAAACTCGGTCTCACCGAGTTTGTGTAATCGGTCTCACCGAGATTACGTTATGCCCAAACCCTAACCATATCGGTCCTACCGAGTTGCATGTCAGTCCCACCGAAAATCTCTAACGGTCACTAGGTTTACCTTTTCGGTCCGACTGAGTTTGTTGATTCGGTCCCACCGAGATTGGAAAACTGTGTGTAACGGCTGGATTTTGTGTGGAGGCTATATATACCCCTCCACCTCCTCTTCATTCGTGGAGAGAGCCATCAGAACACATACACAATTCCAACTCATATGTTCTGAGAGAGAACCACCTACTCATGTGTTGAGACCAAGATATTCCATTCCTACCATATGAATCTTGATCTCTAGCCTTCCCCAAGTCGCTTACCACTCAAATCTTCTTTCCACAAAATCCAAATCCTATGAGAGAGAGTTGAGTGTTGGGGAGACTATCATTTGAAGCACAAGAGCAAGGAGTTCATTACCTACACACCATTTGTTACTTCTTGGAGAGTGGTGTCTCCTAGATTGGCTAGGTGTCACTTGGGAGCCTCCGACAAGATTGTGGAGTTGAACCAAGGAGTTTGTAAGGGCAAGGAGATCGCCTACTTCGTGAAGATCTACCGCTAGTGAGGCAAGTCCTTCGTGGGCGATGGCCATGGTGGGATAGACAAGGTTGCTTCTTCGTGGACCCTTCATGGGTGGTTGCTTCTTCGTGGACCCTTCATGGGTGGAGCCCTCCGTGGACTCGCGCAACCATTACCCTTCGTGGGTGGAGCCCTCCGTGGACTCGCGCAACCGTTACCCTTCGTGGGTTGAAGTCTCCATCAACGTGGATGTAGGATAGCACCACCTATCCGAACCACGGGAAAAACATCCGTGTCTCCAATTGCGTTTGAATTCTCCAAACCCTTCCCTTTACATTCTTGCAAGTTGCATGCTTTACTTTCCGCTGCCAATATACTCTTTGCATGCTTGCTTGAATTGTGTGATGATTGCTTGACTTGTCCTACAATAGCTAAAATCTGCCAAGAACTAAAATTGGGAAAAGGTTAAGTTTTTATTTGGTCAAGTAGTCTAATCACCCCCCTCTAGACATACTTTCGATCCTACATGGGGCAATCTCCACAACTTAATCGGAGGCTCCCAACACAACCACGAAGCTTCACCACAATGGACTATGGCTCCGCGGTGACCTCAACCGTCTAGGGTGCTCAAACACCCAAGAGTAACAAGATCCGCTAGGGATGAGTGGGGGAATCGAAAATCCCTTGGTGGAAGTGTAAATCGGGGCCTTCTCAAGCACTCCCGAGCAAATCAACAAGTTTGATTGGCTAGAGAGATAGATCGGGCGAAAATGGAGCTTGGAGCATTTAATGGAGCTTGAGCAATAAATGGAGTTTGGGGGAGGAAGAGGTAGGTCAAAGAGAAGAAAGGGACTCCCTTGTATAGTGGGGGCAACAATCCAACCGTTGCCCCCCATCAACCAGTCCCGCACAGGGCGGTACTACCGCCAGGACAGCGGTACTGCCGCGCCAGCCAGCGGCACTGCCGCGCAGAGGAGACTAGAAGGAAAGGACCCAACCGCGGTACTACCGTGGTGGTAGGGGCGGTACTACCGCTCCAGGAACGGTACTACCGCCTCTACAACCACGACTAATGCCGCAAAACTCGACACGAGAAAAAAGACCTCTCGAATCGAGGCGGTAGGAGCCAGACTACTCAGCGGTACTACGACAGCGGGGTCACGGGCGGTGCTACCGCTGTGGAGCGGTACTGCCGCTTTGTGACCCTTCGGCCGTACTACCGCTGGTAGTGCGGTACTACCGCTGGGGCGCATAAGAGAGAGAGAGAGAATCTCTCAAAGATGCTGAGGACGAGGCGGAGGTGCCAGGCACCCCAGCGGTACTACTACTGTGGAGCCACGGGCGGTACTACCGCTGTGGAGCGGTACTACCGCTTGTGGCTCCTCGGCGGTACTACCGCTGGGTTGCGCGGTACTACCGCTTGGACCCAGACAGGACAAGGAAGAGAGGAGAGAACTCTACAATGAAATGGAAAAGCTCGCAGGGTGAGAAGCTGATGTGTACGTGATGATTCCACCCATGCAATACCCCAGCGGACCCCCTCTTGATAGTACGGTGCCCTCTATGCAACTAGTCCACCGAGAAAGAAACGAAAGAGCTACACCGTCTTGAAATACACTCCGAGGGGAAGAAAGCATCTCGTGCCAGGGGAGAATCTGTGAATTATTCAAAGCACAAGATTAGTCCGCAAACATGTTGTCATCAATCACCAAAACTATCTTGAGAGAGATATGTCGTAACAATCTCCCCCTTTTTGGTGGATTGATGACAACTAAGGATTTGTGCAAGGAAAAGAAATAAAACGAAGAAAACTAAGAACTACAAAATATAGACGGGCTCCCCCAGAATGTGTGCACCTAGATATGGCAAGACACACACATTTGGATCAACACCCCCCCGTATATTTTATAGTCCAACAATACTAAGCACAAGCATGCATCTCATAATAAACTACAGTACTCTGAATAGACATAAGTAATAAGGTAGCGATAGGGAGCATATGTCTCACACCATATGTCTAGAACTTAGGTCTCACACCAAACCAAACCAAATAAAGACACCGAGAGAACACACAAGAAGGGAGCATATGTCTCACACCATATGTCTAGAACTTAGGTCTCACACCAAACCAAACCAAATAAAGACACCGAGAGAACACACAAGAAACCATAAGACGACTCAAAGCACGGCAACAACACAAATCCCTACACTCTCTCCCCCTTTGACAGCGAGACACCAAAAAGGGCAAAGAGTGACGCTACGACTCTAGGTGATGGGAAGATGAAGATCTTGAACATCACATCTCTGCATCTTCATCGTGGGTCGAAAACTGCTCGGCATCGGAGTCGGTCCAAGGGCAGTGCTGATGAATCCACTCCTCCTCTTCAGTGATCTGTCCCTCAGAACCACTGGCAACTGTCGCTCCCAACTGACGCATGAGCTCCTTGTGGCGCATCCTGGCATGCTTCTCCACCACATGAGTCATGTACTGACCATGAGACTCCATGCAGAAAAGCTTCTTCAACTTGTTTTTAAGCTTCTTCGCCCATGAGGGTTCAGCACTAGAGGGGCCAATATCCTCCTCGTGATCATCAGTGGCTGCCCCACCCTCGGTCTCCATGGCAGCAGCAGCAGCAGACAGATCTCCCATGGCAGCAGCAGCAGACGGACCCCCTGTGGCAGCAGCAGCAGACGGGGTGGACCAATTATCCTTCTTCCTCAGGCGCTTGATCTCATGAGAAACCAAGTCTCCAGTTTCCAGCAACACTCTGGGATAAGTCTGTGCCCAGGCCCTCTCAATGAGCCTCATGATGAAGGGGCCATATATAGGGCACTTGCGCTCAGACACGACAGAGAGAAGTTCAGACCACATGACATGAGAAATATCCAGGCTCTGTCCAATGCTTGCTTCCTTCTCATGCTGACAGAAAAGGATCATGTCCACGAGGTAAGAGTGGACCATATCCAGATTCCCGATCCGAGGGAAGAGAGTCTCACGGAAGATGCGATGAAGAATGTCCAGATATGGAGATAGCTCATAGGTCTTCTTCTCAGTTACTGGGTGAACTTTCACAGTGCAGTAGGGCCAAAGGGCTTGCTTGTGGGTGGACATAGCATTGCGGTGAGGGCAGAAACCGACAGGAGTCTCAAGCCCGGTATCCACTACATCAAGTAACTCCATGAAAGCCTTCCATTTGACGGAAAGCAGCTTGCCATTGGTCATCCATGTCAGAGTCCTGTCGCCATCCGTCCCAAGATGGACGGTGGCATAGAATTGAGCCACCAAATCCGCATCAAAATCCTTGTTGAATTGCATGATCCTGAGAATGTTCAGCTGAGTGCACATCTGAAGGGATTCGCCAAAATACTTCGGGTCCTTCTCCATAGCATCAGTGTCAATGGAGCGAACATCAACAAACAGATTCTTCTTGGCCTTGATCACATCAAAGTAGATGGCAAACTGAAAATAGTTCCAGAACGGGCGGTTGACCAAAGTGGGTTCTTGGTCCACCGCATAGGGGTTGCGGCGACGCTTCTCCCAAAACTCCTTGTTGGTCATCTCAGTCACAGTCTTCCCTTTTGGCTTGTTAGCGGATCGCTTTGATTGCTGAGGAGGTGGAGGAACACTTGTAGATGCACTTGCTGGAGGTGGTTGGGTGCTCGAGGAACCACCGGCTGGCTCTGAGGTGCGGTAGCGTTTTGATGTAGCACGCCCGGGGTTGATACGACGACCTTGCTGCTCGGACTGGTCATCACCTGGAGCCAAACACAAGAACACGCAAAACAACCAAAAAGAACGAGCATAAGCCAACAAACACAACAAAAAGATCAAGGTAAGGCAGGAATATGATGGAATCTGCATGCAGCGGTAGTACCGTGGCATGCCCGTGGTAGTACCGCCCCAAGCGGTAGTACCGCCCCAAGGAGAGCGGTAGTACCGCTCGAGGTCAAGCGGTAGTACCGCTCCAACGAGAGCGGTAGTACTGCTCGAGGCGGAGAAACAACAGTTTCCTACAACACGAGGCGGAGAAACAACGGTTTCCTACTACGGTGGTCAGATCCGGCACTACCGGCCTGCCAAATTCAAAAATATTCCTACCAAACTCTAATCGAGATAGTCTAGTTGCCTTCTCCAACCAACTCAATCCTAGATTTAGCCAAAAATCTAGAGATGCAACCACCATTGCCCCTAAGAAACAAGATCTGAAAACGAGACAAAAGGAAAGAAGGAACGGGGGCAATACCGGCATCCATGGCAAGAGAACGGGGTGGGGATCGACTCCACCAAAGGAAATGGAGAGGGACGCCCCGGAGACGGAGATTCGCCGGAGCCCTCCCGCGGCGAGTGGAGGCTGGAGAGAGGAAGAGGAAAGAGGGGGCGAAGTGAATGGGTATGGGGGAGAAGAAACCTCCCCCTGCCCCGACTTATCCCCCTGGTCCCGTCCCTCAGCGGTAGTACCACTCATGAGCGGTAGTACCGCGCACCACCAGCGGTAGTACCGTCCAGCACGCCATGGCAACCAAACCAACACGGCTTTTGCTCGAAGGAACGACAAAAACGGCAAGAAAAAGAGCACGCCAGCAAAACGACCAAGACACACCTCTTCAAAAGAGGCGGTGGCCGAGGCCACCTATGTTTGAGTCAAAAGGTATGGCGCCGCGAAGATTTTAACCTTGGGCCCATGACCAAAACTCGTCTTTGAAGCACAAGTACCATCAACAATGGCTAAAGTGAAAGACTTGATCAATTTATGCATAATGGGGGGAGGGAGAGTTCATTGAGAGAACAACACTCCCTCTATGTCCATGCCTACACCTAAACTAGACAACAAAATGAGCGTGATGGGGTGTGCAAGGGTTCAAGCCACATTGCTCGAATCAATGATATTTAGCTCATGCCTTAACTCGCGAAATCTTGCTTCATCCAAGGGCTTCGTGAAAATATCTGCAAGGTTGTCATGAGTGTTGACATAGTTGAGCTCAATCTCTCCTCGCCTAATGTGATCCCGGATGAAGTGATACCGAATCTCAATATGCTTCGTCTTGAAGTGTTGCACCGGGTTGAGAGAGATCTTGATGGCACTTTCATTGTCACACCAAAGAGGCACTTTGTCACAAGTGACACCGTAATCCTTTAAAGTTTGCCTCATCCATAGGAGTTGAGCACAACAACTGCCGGCGGCAACATACTCCGCCTCAGTGGACGAGAGAGACACACAACTTTGCTTTTTGGAAGACTAACTTACCAAAGAGCAACCAAGGAATTGGCACCCTCCGGAAGTGGACTTCCTATCCACTTTGTCTCCCGCCCAATCGGAATCCAAGTACCCTACAAGCTTAAAGTTTGATCCTCTTGGGTACCACAAGCCAAAGTTTGGGGTATGAGCCAAATATCGAAAGATTCGCTTGACCGCCACATAGTGACTTTCCTTAGGTGCAGCTTGAAACCGTGCACAAATACCCACACTCAACATGATGTCCGGTCTAGATGCACAAAGGTAAAGCAAGGATCCAATCATGGAACGATATACCTTTTGATCCACCACTTTACCACTGGGATCTAAGTCAAGTTGGCACTTGGTGGGCATTGGAGTGGAAGCCGTCTTGACGTCACTTAGCTTGAATCTCTTGAGCATGTCTTGAGTGTATTTGGATTGATTGATGAAGGTTCCTTCTCTTCTTTACTTCACTTTGAACCCTAGAAAGAACTTTAACTCTCCCATGGAGGACATCTCGAACTTTGAGGTCATGAGAGCGGCAAATTCCTCATTGAAAGCTTTGTTAGAAGAACCAAAGATAATATCATCAACATATAATTGGCACACAAACAACTCCCCTTTGACCTTCTTAGTAAAAAGAGTGGGGTCGATTAGCCCGACTTCAAAACCACGGTCTTGTAACAACTCGGTAAGGTGGTCATACCACGCACGTGGGGCTTGTTTAAGGCCATAGAGTGCCTTATCGAGTTGATACACATGGTCGGGAAAGTAGGGATCCTCGAACCCGGGGGGTTGCTTGACGTAAACCAATTCATTAATAGGACCATTAAGAAAAGCACTCTTCACATCCATTTGTTGTAATTTAAAGTTATGATGAGAAGCATATGCAATCAACATGCGAATGGATTCAATACGAGCAACGGGAGCAAAGGTTTCACCGTAGTCGATACCCTCGACTTGGGAGTAGCCTTGTGCTACCAAACGAGCCTTGTTGCGAATGATAATCCCATGGGCGTCTTGCTTGTTCTTAAATATCCACTTGGTTCCTATGACATTGTGATTCCCGGTTGGTCTTGGCACTAATCTCCACACTTTGTTGCGCTCAAAGTTGTTGAGTTCTTCATGCATGGCGTTGAGCCAATCTGGATCTTCTAGCGCTTCATAGACCTTGTGGGGTTCCACACAAGAGACAAACGCGTGATGCTCACAATAATTTGCTAATTGTCTATGAGTGCTTACCCCCTTTCTTAAGCTTCCAAGCACATTCGTCATGAGATGATCCTTGGTGGAGAGCTTGGAAGCAACCTTGGCGGCACGACGCTCTAATTCCTCCTCGGGGGTGAGACGAGGAGTGGTCACTTGATCATCTTGAGCGTCGTCTTGGGCTTGTTCTTATTCTTGAACTCGCTCGGAGGAGAGAACTTGACCTTGGGCATCACTTGAAGTGTCAACACCGTCTTGAGCGTGATCTTGCCCTTGGTCATGTTCTTGAGGATGAGGGCCTTCATGTTGTTCTTCGGAAGCGTGTGGGCCTTGGGTTGGTGATGGCTCCACTTGAGTGGAGCTTTTTCCTTCTCCTTCGGTCACAAGGGGTTCCTCAATGGGTAGGATAAAGCCAACACCCATTCTTCTTATGGCTTGGGGAGGAATTTCATCACCTACATCACAAGTGCCACTTTGCTCCACTTGGGAGCCATTATTCTCATCAAACTCCAAGTTACACGTCTCCTCAATAAGTCCCGTGGATTTATTGAGGACACGGTAAGCATGAGAGTTTGTAGCATAGCCAACAAATATGCCCTCATAAGCTCTAGCCTCAAATTTAGACAACCGAACACCTTTCTTGAGAATGAAACACTTACACCCGAATACCCGGAAGTACTTGAGGTTGGGCTTGTTACCGGTGAGTATCTCGTATGGAGTCTTGTTCAAGCCCTTGCGGAGGTAGAGCCTATTGGATGCATGACACGCGGTGTTGATGGCTTCGGCCCAAAAGTTGTACGGAGACTTGAACTCCGCCATCATGGTCCTTGCCGCATCCATCAACGTCCGGTTCTTCCTCTCCGCAACACCGTTTTGTTGAGGGGTGTAGGGTGCGGAATATTGATGCTTGATTCCCTCATCACTAAGAAATTCATCCAAGGTGTAGTTCTTGAACTCGGTCCCGTTGTCACTCCTTATTGTCAAGATCTTTGCGTTGTGTTGACGTTGAGCTTCATTTGCAAAGTCAATGACGGTTTGTTGGGTCTCGCTCTTCCTCTTGAAGAAATACACCCACGTGTACCTTGAGTAGTCATCCACAATCACCAAGCAATACTTCCTACCTCCAAGACTATCGAAGGATGGAGGCCCAAAGAGATCCATGTGAAGGAGCTCCAAGGGCCTCTTTGAATAAATGATAGTCGTGGGAGGGTGAGCCTTCTCATGTAGCTTTCCTTCGATACAGGCACTGCAAGCACGATCTTTAGCAAAACTAACATTCGTTAGTCCACGGACATGGTCCCCCTTGAGGAGACTTTGCAAAGATCTCATATTGACATGGGCTAAACGGCGATGCCAAAGCCATCCCACATCAACTTTAGCCATTAGGCATGTCGCGGTCTTAGTGGGTCGCTCCGAAAAGTTAATCCCATATAGACCGTTCTCGACATGCCCAACAAAAGCTACTTTAAGAGTCTTGCTCCACAAGAGGGCCACGGTATCGATATCAAAGAAAGTGGCAAAGCCCATGATTGCAAGTTGACGAACGGAAAGTAAATTGTATGCAAGGGACTCAACAAGCATGACCTTCTCGATCATGAGATCATGAGAGATGACCACCTTGCCAAGTCCCAATACCTTAGAAGATGATGCGTCACCCCACTCGACATTGGTGGGCATAGATGGAACTTTGTGCACGTCCACCACCAAGTCCTTGCTTCCGGTCATATGATTTGTAGCTCCGCTATCCAGCAACCATGATCCACCACCGGAAGCAAACACCTACAAGAGATCAATGCTTGGTTTTAGGTACCCATTTTGTAATGGGTCCTTTGATGTTAGTAACAAGGGTCTTTGGAACCCAAATAGACCATTCAATGTACTCATGAAGAGAACCAACAAATTTGGCATAAACATGCCCATCACTAGCACGACATAACACATAAGAAGGATTAAAATCGCCGGCTTTGTTGGGAGGGGTGACATTGCCCTTCTTGACATTGTTCTTCTTCTTCTCGGAGGCACTCTCTCCCTCCCTCACAAAGGTTTGCATGAGAGGAGGAGGTCGTTTGGTCTTGTCATTCTTCTTCTTGTTCTTGGAGTCGGGCACGTACCCAACCCCTTCCTTGGCCACAACTCCCGTTTGGTTGATCAAGAGATCGTTGAGGTTCTTCTTGCCTTGTATGCAAGTTGCAAGACCTCTCTCAAGTTGCCCCTTTAACTTAGCGTTCTCCTCAACGAGATGCACATGCTCACAACACGGGTTAGTAGCATTTGCATTATCAATTAACATCATGCGAGGGAAAGTGGCTTTTTCCTTGGTTAGCTTTACTTGAAGTTGATCATGAGACTCTTTGAAGCTAGCATGAGTACCCTTCAAGACCTTGTGAGCCTTGTCAAGTAGATCAAACTCCTCTTTGAGTTTAGCAAGATCAACTTCAAGTTCGGCCTTCTCGGAGTTTAGCACATGAGAAACTATGAGGACATGATCATAATTTTTCTTTAACTTAGCATGATCAACGTTGTGTGACTCCTCAAGAGCCAAACGAAGACCACGCTCTTCCTCAAGAGCATTGGAAAGATCCAAAATCTCATCGACATAGTCATGACTATGCCCTTCCATCTTAGTGATGGTGTCTTCGTGAGCCTCGATCATGTCATTGGCTTCACCAAGTTGTTCCAAGAGAGCAACAAAGTGCTTCTTGGATTTTCCCTTGAGTTTGCCCATAAAGGCCTCAAACTCGTTAGCCTCCACATTAGCTCCCTCAAGTTCATTAATGCTATCCGTCGGAGAAGGATGATTAATGATGGTAGTTTTGATGTTGGGGGTTACCTTGTTGGTGGCTTTAGCCATGAGGCACTTGGCGGTGATGCTCTCATTGGGTGAGTCGAAGAGAGACACCCGTGAAGTCGTTGCAATGGCAACGGAGGCCATGGCAACCGACTCATCATCTTCATCATCGTCATCATCCTCATTGTACTCTTCTTGTACAACCAATGCCTTGGGAGGAGTCTTCTTGGTGAAGTTGTTCTTGTTGGGGAACGACTTGGCCTTGTCCTTTCGGATGAGCTTGCCAACATTGTCTTCCCTCTTCTCATACGGGCATTCCGCAACAAAATGACTCACGTTGCCGCAATTGTAGCAAGTCCTTACACGTTGCTTGCCCCTCGTGCCACTCAAGTTGTTTTTGCTAAAGTTTGGCCTCGAGTTTTTCTTGCTCCAAAATTGCCTTGAAGCAAGTGCCATGTGTTCATGATAAGCATACTTCGTATCTTCGGGGTTGCTCTCCTCTTCTTCCTCTTCTTCTTCTTCAACGGTGAGCTTGGCCTTCAATGCAAGGTTAGGCTTCTTTGCCCGTTGAGAACGGAGCACCGCATTGTCGGCGGTCTTGTCCAAAATGTTCATGGCCACAAACTCATCCAACACTTCGCTTGAGGTCAAAGTGTGGAAGTCCGGTCTTTGACGAATGACGGAGGACATGGCCTTGTGATAGGGCATCATTGCCTTGAGGAATTTGCGCTTGATCCAATTGTCATCCGTGTCCTTGCTCCCGTGATCTCGTAATGAGACCGCGAGTTTGGTTACTCTCCGATAAAGCTCACGAGGTTCTTCATCTTCTTTCATTGCAAACTCATCGGCCTCATCTTGTACCACTTCATAGTTGGAGCGTTGAATGCTTGCGCTTCCCCGGTAGAGAGAGACGACACAATGCCATGCATCTTTGGCCAAGGCGAAGGGACGAAGATGAGGTAGGTCTTCGGGTGGAATTGCATCTTGAATGATGAAGAGAGCATTCTCATTGAATTGATTGTCCGCGGCTTCTCGAGGAGTGAAGTTGCTTGGATCATGTGGATAGAAACCTTCTTCAATGATTCTCCAAAGGTTAGTGTTCACATGATTTAAATGACGTTTAAAGCGATAAACCCAAGAATCAAAATCCTCATTTTTCACAATCTTAGGGGGAGGACCGGCATGATTCAAATGAGTGGAAGGAACCGGTCCACCATAAACAAGTGGTGGTTCCACATGGGCAAAGATGCCGGTGCCATTCTTACCACTAGAAGAAGGAGCCTTTTCACTACTAGCTTCCCCCTTGTCGGGGATAGCATCTGTCACCTTGTTGGCGGGATCACCCACTTTCAACGGTGCGGTGGATAGTTTAAGCCCCTCAAGAAATTTAGTAAACATGCTTTCAACTTCGGTCGTCATGGAGGTTTTCAATGTCTCCAAGGCCACATTGAACTCCTCACGTGAGACCGAGGTTCCCCCATCGCTCGTAGACGAGAAAGGATTCACATCGGAGTGTTCCTCCACACCGTCTATGGTATCAACCATACTATTTGGACGGTAAAGTCCTTAATAAAGATACAAGGCTCTGATACCAATTGAAAGGATCTATATGGTTGACTAGAGGGGGGGTGAATAGGCAACTACCAATTTTTAGCTTTTCTTTACCAAATTAAACTTTGCATCAAAGTAGGTTGTCTAGATGTGCAACTAGGTGAACAACCTATATGATGCAATAACAACAAGCATACAAGCAAGCAAGAGAAGTAACACTACAAGGCTTGCACAAGTAAAGGTAAGAGATAACCAAGAGTGGATCCGGTGAAGACGAGGATGTGTTACCGAAGTTCCTTCCTTTTGAGGGGAAGTGCGTCTCCGTTAGAGCAGTGTGGAGGCACAATGCTCCCCAAGAAGCCACTAGGGCCACCGTATTCTCCTCACGCCTTCACACAATGCGAGATGCTGTGATTCCACTATTGGTGCCCTTGAAGGCGGCGACCGAACCTTTACAAACAAGGTTGGGGCAATCTCCACAACTTAATCGGAGGCTCCCAACACAACCACGAAGCTTCACCACAATGGACTATGGCTCCGCGGTGACCTCAACCGTCTAGGGTGCTCAAACACCCAAGAGTAACAATATCCGCTAGGGATGAGTGGGGGAATCAAAAATTCCTTGGTGGAAGTGTAAATCGGGGCCTTCTCAACCACTCCCGAGCAAATCAACAAGTTTGATTGGCTAGAGAGATAGATTGGGCGAAAATGGAGCTTGGAGCATTTAATGGAGCTTGAGCAATAAATGGAGCTTGGGGGAGGAAGAGGTAGGTCAAAGAGAAGAAGGGGACTCCCTTTTATAGTGGGGGCAACAATCCAACCGTTGCCCCCCACCAACCAGTCCCGCACAGGGCGGTAGTACCGCTGAGAGGGGGCGGTACTACCGCCAGGACATCGGTACTGCCGCGCCAGCCAGCGGCACTGCCGTGCAGAGGAGACTAGAAGGAAAGGACCCAACCGCGGTACTATCGTGGTGGTAGGGGCGGTACTACCGCTCCAGGAACGGTACTACCGCCTCTACAACCGCGACTAGTGCCGCAAAACCCGACACGAGAAAAAGACCTCGAATCGAGGCGGTAGGAGCCAGACTGCCCAGCGGTACTACGGCAGCGGGGTCACGGGCGGTACTACCGCTGTGGAGTGGTACTGCCGCTTATGACCGTTCGGCCGTACTACCACTGGTAGTGCGGTACTACCGCTGGCAATGCGGTACTACCGCTGGGGCGCATAAGAGAGAGAGAGAGAATCTCTCAAAGATGCTGAGGACGAGGCGGAGGTGCCAGGCACCCCAGCGGTACTACTGCTGTGGAGCCATGGGCGGTACTACCGCTGTGGAGCGGTACTGCCGCTTGTGGCTCCTCGGCGGTACTACCGCTGGGTTGCGCGGTACTACCGCTTGGACCCAGACAGGACAAGGAAGAGAGGAGAGAACTCTACAATGGAATGGAAAAGCTCGGAGGGTGAGAAGCTGATGTGTACGTGATGATTCCACCCATGCAATACCCCAGCGGACCCCCTCTTGATAGTACGGTGCCCTCTACACAACTAGTCCACCGAGAAAGAAATGAAAGAGCTACACCGTCTTGAAATACACTCCGAGGGGAAGAAAGCGTCTCGTGCCAGGGGAGAATCTGTGAGTTATTCAAAGCACAAGATTAGTCCGCAAACATGTTGTCATCAATCACCAAAACTACCTTGAGAGAGATATGCCGTAACAAACGGGTTCCTCGATCACGTAATCGTCTCCCGGCTCTACCCAAAGCAAGAACACAAGCAAAGGAAAACAACAATCAACAATGGTGCAATGCACAAGCAACATGATGCAAAACATGGCATGATATGCGGGATGTGATATGCAATGCATATGCGTGCTCCGGAAGGAAAAGATTGAACTAGGGCTCAACTTGGCAAACCAAGAGTGCCGCTGGAAATATGATTTGATTTCGGTCGAAATCGATATAAGGATCACCGGAATCGGATGCACGGTTTGCAAATGGCAAGCAAAATAAGAATGGCACAATTCTGCGATTAACAACACGATGCCATCTAAAATGCAACAAGAAACTAAGCTACGACACTCCAACATAACAACAAAGCACATGGCAGTGATCTACTCAAGATACTTGACAAAAGATGAACACTGAGCTACGGCTAAATCACACAAGAGCAGGTTCAAACAAGTATGGCAAAAGTGCAAAAGATATCAGCTTCACAGACTTAAGTGAAAATAACAACATGCCAGGAAATAACATCAGGAAGCCGTGTTTAGAGCAAGCAAACAACATGCTACAGGAACAGATCATAGCAATACAAGGCATGGCATGAATCTACTCAAGTCATAGAACAAAAGGCACTTACTGACCATAAGCCAAAAGGGCACAGAAAATATGATGGCACCCATGTAAACATAGCAAGTTTCGTTAACAGATTCAGACTTAGCAGAAAACTGTACATGGCAGAAACAGAATTATGAAGGCCTCTTTGCGAGCTCGATTCACTCACCATAAGGCATTGCATGACAATATAAGCATAGCCATAGCAAGAAGACATGTTCATGAAGCTAACCATGGCAAGAACAATCTCATAGCACACATGGATCAACTACAACCACCTTGGCAAAATTGATTAACACGTAAACAATCTGCCAGGAATATTTTATAGCAAAAGCAGAGCAAGATTGAGTCATGCTAGGGCACTCCATAAATTCAAACAGGGGCATGGATGGATAGAGCACAACCATATGCCCAAATCATCCTTACTGAACATACTCAAAAGAAGCATGAGTCTCGCTATAGCAACATGAATACATGGCATAAAAATAACAGCAGGGAAATGACTTAGTGAAATTCTAAGTCCCTGAAATCAGCAATATTACGAGAGCTACTTTGCATGCTTGTGCTAGTTACCATAAAGATCATAAAAAACATGGCATACACCCCTGTAAAGATGACATTGCATAGCCCAAAAAACATGTAGAGCTCATGCCCATATGCAACACATAACAAATGTAGCAAAAATGACAAATGCTCATACTCTGCTAAGAATCAGCACCTAACATTTTATAGCACTCTTGCATCAACGATTTGGGCATCAATATGGACTCAAACAAGCATGGCACAATGGAACATAATGAAGAGCACATCCTGATGAACATTTTGATATATCATGCGTGCAAAACGGATCTACGGATGAGGAGTTATGACGCAATGAACATGCCATAAAAATGTTACAGATCCGGGGACTTAGAAGAAAATCATCTCTGCGAAAAGTCAACGCGGGACGGGCTCGACCCGGGACGGAGGGATCCGGGATGGGAGCGCGCATTTGGATGAGATCCCGGTGGATCTCGTCCCGATCCACCGGATCTCGTCGGAGAAGACGACGACGGCCGGAGGGAGGGGCGCGGTCGCCGGGGCGCAGCACTGGTCGCCGGAGGCGGGCGCGCTGGCGAAGGGCGGCGCGGGGCCGACGCGGGTCGGGGCGCACAAGGCGGCGCGGAGGTGGAGGCGTGGGCGGAGCGGCGGCGGGGTCAGCGAGCGGCGCGGCGGCGCGGGGCTCCGCGGGGCGCGCGAGCCCGCGGGAGGCGGCGGGGTCCTGCAACGGCGCGGCGGCGGGGCAGCAGCTCGGGGCGAGGTCGGGCGCGGGCGGCAGCGGATCCGGGCTCGCGCGGGCCCCGGATGGACTCCGCGGGCCGCGGCACGGTGGGGAGCTGGCGCGGACGCGCGACAGCGCCTGATTGGACGAGGGCGGCGACGGGATGACGTGGTGCTCCCTGATTGGTCAGAGTGAAGTGGCCGGGCGCGGTGGACATGTCCGGCGGTGGAGGAAGAAATGTCCTGCGGCACGAGGAGAGGCTAGGTCAGGGTTCATCCGCGAATTTTCGGAGGGAGACACATATTTATAGCTAGAAGGAGGTAGGAGTGTCCAAATGAGGTGCGATTTTCAGCCACGCGATCGTGATCGAACGGCCGAGAGGATGGAGGGGGTTTGGATGGGTTATTGGGCCACTTTGGAGGGGTGTTGGGCTGCAACACACACGAGGCCTTTACGGTTCCCTGGTTAACCGTTGGAGTATCAAATGAACTCCAAATGGAACGAAACTTGACAGGCGGTCTACCAGTGGTGTACCAAGGCCGCTTGGCTAATCTCGGTCCATTCCGAGAAAGTTTAACACCCGCACATGAAAAGAGAAAAAAGGGGGCGCCGAAGGACGTTGGAGTGCCGGATTGCAAAACGGACAACGAGGAAAATGCCTGGATGCATGAGACGAACACGTATGCAAATGCAATGCACATGATGACATGATATGAAATGCATGACATGAACAAAATGCAAAATGAAGACAAACCCAACCACGAAAGAAATATAGTATCGCATCTCCGGAAAAGGCAAGAGTCGGAGTTACAAATATGGAAAGTTGCATCCGGGGCGTTACATTGAACCATGTATCATGGAGAATGAATTATGTCAAATTGGTCTAAACAAACCATCGCAAGATTACATCACGCTGGGTGAGAAATATTCCAATTACTCTCACACATTTACTCATCTAGATGATGCCAACTATTGGTATGGGGACCATTGGTTTTACTCGCCCAACTGTACACGAGTCACAGTAGCCTTCTTGTCAGGGAAGGACGCCAAGTGAACGCTTCGTCAAAATAATCTCCCTGAGATATGTGGTAGTATGCAGATCTTTGTCAAGGCCATCACCATGGAGTCCGTGATAACATCCAGATCTTTGTCAAGGCCATCACCATGGAGTCCGTGGTAGCATGCAGATCTTTGTCAAGATCAAATATACCTTCATTATAATTCCACATCAGCAACAAGGTGTGTATCAAGAAGTGTTGTCCAAGCAACATTGCAAGAAACCAAGGCATGGGATGCCCGAGAATCGACCATGGCGTGCTGCAATGTCGTTCCTACCCAATCCACGAAGGATCTGACCCACATTGGCAAGTGGTGGCAACAGGCCACCACATCAAGTACGTGGCGCACCAGTGCTACGCAAACATACCTTTTCCATTAAATGACGAGCGCACGTGTGCATTGGTGGAATTACAGTGATGCAAGTGATGTATCGTCACATGTTTACCATGCGATTGACACATGTACTGAACGTGTATGCGTGTCACACTAATATTAGCTAGATACTTTAAGCGGCGTAGATGTGACGGGTATTCGTTTCGAAGGCCAGAAGATGACGACACATCGCAGGTCATTTAATGCATCTGCCTACTCTATCAGAGCTATGTATAGACTACTGTAGCCCCTGTGGTACCCCTTGAGCTATAAAAGGAGGGCCTGACTACACATAAAAAGGTTGGACTTTAGTTAATACACAAGAGCACACAAATAATTATTACCTTCCTGGTAAAGACTTGTAGCTATCTTCCCACAACATAAAAACTAACACAAAGTAGGAGTACGTTTTTACACAATCATGGAGCCTGAATCTGGGTAGATCCTCATGTGTTCTACGATCTCATTAGGTGTTGATCCTCGTTTTGCGCCCTACACCACGAATCGGCAAAGGAGTCTTTCCGGTCCTTGGTGTCTCGTGTGTGTTCTGCACATGCACGACGACACCAACCTCATAGACACTATCCCTCGTACTATTCTTGTCACTGGCCGCGCACACCATGATCCATGGCATCCGCGGGTGTCGGTGTCAAAACCAGCGGATCTCGGGTAGGGGGTCCCGAACTGTGCGTCTAAGGCGGATGGTAACAGGAGGCAGGGGACACGATGTTTACCCAGGTTCGGGCCCTCTTGATGGAGGTAATACCCTACGTCCTTCTTGATTGTTCTTTGATAATATGAGTAGTACAAGAGTTGATCTACCACGAGATCAAAGAGGCTAAACCCTAGAAGCTAGCCTATGGTATGATTGTCTGTTGCCATACGGACTAAAACCCTCCGGTTTATATAGACACTGGAGGGGGCTAGGGTTACACAAGGTCAATTACAAAGGAGGAGATATACATATCCGTATTTCCTAGCTTGCCTTCCACACCAAGTAGAGTCCCATTCGGACACGGGACGAAGTCTTCAATCTTGTATCTTCATAGTCCAACAGTCCGGCCAAAGGATATAGTCCGGCTGTCCAGAGACCCCCTAATCCAGGACTCCCTCAGTAGCCCCTGAACCAGGCTTCAATGACGATGAGTCTGACGCGATGTATTGTGTTCGGCATTGCAAGGCGGGTTCCTCCTCCGCATATACCATGGAAGAGTTTTAAATACAAGGATAGTGTCCGACCCTGCAAAATAAGTTCCACATACCACTGTAGAGAGAATAATATTTCCACAAATCTAATCTGCTGACACGTTCTGACAACATGACATCACGCCATGGCCCGGTCATTATTCGAACCATTTTTCTCAACCAGCTCCGCACATAACGCGAGGCAGTTTTCTTGCCACGTCTTGTCAAAGCAGAGATCGTGTCCCCCTTATCACGGGATTCTCATCAATACAGACGTGGGTAACCCAACCGTGCCTGTTGGTATGACTCCTAGATCTTAGGCAAGTCCCAAACGGCCATGAGGAGGACGCTTGATATTCACCCTCTTTATAAAGGGGACAAAGCTTTTTCTTTTTTCCCTCCCGTGCTCAATCGAATCCTTCCCCCGCCTCGAGTTCTAACACCCAAAGCTCAGGTCAGGTGCTTCGGACCTTCAACTATGTCCGGATCCAACCTTCAAGGTCGGTGGATGCCTTCCTCCGTCACGGAGGAAGACATCAAGAAGTTGAGAGAGGCCAGATATCTGACCGCCGAAATTTCGCATAGGATGCCTGCCCGAGGGCAGGTCGTCCCTACTCCCGAACCCAGCGAGAGCATCGTGTTCATCTCCCACTTCCTCTGAGGACTAGGCCTCGCTCTGGATCCCTTTGTTAGGGGTCTTATGTTCTATTATGGGCTGGATTTTCACGATTTGGCCCCGGATTCCCTTCTTCACATCTCATCATTTATTGTCGTATGTGAGGCCTTCCTCCGCATTACCCCCCACTTTGGCATGTGGCTCAAGACCTTTGATGTAAAGCCGAAGATGATCGAGGGGCGGCACGCAGCGTGCGGAGGTGCTTTGATAAGCAAAATCGCCAACACTCCATGGCCAGAGGGTTCCTTCCCAGAGGTGTCCGGATTGTGGCAGCGGGAGTGGTTTTACATCACAGCTCCCCGAAGTGCCAAGTGGGTGGCTGCCCCCACCTTTCGCTCGGGCCCCCCATCGCAACTGATGTCATGGATCAGCAGGGGGCTGAGCTGGGGTCCAGCAAAGGATGTGCCAATACTACAGAGCCGTATCCGAGATCTCTTCGAGGGAGATTTCGGTCTGGTTATGGTAATGCAAGTTATGCTTGTTCGTCGAGTCCAACCTTACAAATGCCGCCCCCTCCGCATGTGGGAATTCAACCCGGAAGTTCCGCGAGCTATTCAGCATTTCCTCGGCATGACGCACGAAGAGATGTACAAATCATTCTTCGGACCCCAAATAGAGTGTCCGGACACCACCGAGGATGTGGGTCTGAGCTGCAACCGCCCCGCTGCCCAAGTAAGTAATCCCATGCCGAACCTACTGTCCTTTTATTTATCATGGCATCATTCTAAAGAGCCGCTCTTTCACCAGGACTGGATAACAAAGGCAATGATGATCAGGTGTTCGGCCCCCCTTCCTGAGGGCTTGGACAATCCGGTACTAGACAAGATGCTCGAGCCGGCGCCTTATCTAGTGCCCTCAAAGGAAGATGATGGGGGGAATAGAGAGGGCGAAAGCGGGCCTCACTCGCTACTTATTCCAGCCGGGGGAATGAGCGCCTCCGCGAGGGAGGACAACCAAAGTGAAGAATCTGACATTCTTTCTCCCCGGGGAAGGAAGAGGACTACCTCTGAAGATCTGGAAACTAAGGTTTCCAAACGGGAGAAGAAATCTTCATCAGAGGGTCCTGCCTCGGAGGGTATTCTTGCCGCACAATGTCCGCGCGGGGTTCAGCCCTCTACCGAGCTGTAAGTAATCGGAAAGTACTTAATAGGGGAAACATCCTACCTCACTTCCAAAGACAATAACCGATCCTTATAAATTGTAGTTCGGATCGTAGCCCTTCTCGACAGAGCTCGTCTTCAGGGGATCTTCTTCCAGAGATGATGGAGAGCGAAACGCCTCCCCCTGACACCCCGCCTCATGAAGCGGGCGACCTTGAAGTGTCGTCGCGAAGGGTATCTCCGGATACGCTAAGGCCAGAGGATAACCCTTTGGCTACCCGGGATCCCCAGTATCCGGCTCCTAGGAGAGCGACAACAAGGGTCTGTACAATGTGCGGTCAGATGCGCTGAAGGATCTTCTGGGGCAAGCGGCCGTCTCCGAAGCGCATCGTACAGTAATGGGTACGGTAATTGAAAGGATTTCATCCGCTGAAAGCGGTTTGCATGAAGCCTTCATGAGTCTGCTGAAAGGCTTTGAGGTACGTGAAATAGTGTATGTTTTTGACAGTACCACACACGTTAGGTGTGCCCTATGCAGATAGTAGCCCCTGAGACTCTGGTTGTCGTTGAAAACAACGGCAAACAGAGGATCATAGTCCCAGGTAATAACCAGACCGCCTTTATGTGCAGGTGGCTGAAGCTCCAGTGGCTAGCCGGACTGATGGGTTTGCCGAGCTAAAGCGGCAACTTGATGTGGCAGATGCCGACATCGTGCTTGTCAACAAGCGGCTTGACGAGGCACAGGGTAAGTGATTTTTCCGGTAATCAACACATAGTAAGAGGAGCATGATGCCAGTATCTTTAATATGTTGTGACTACAGATGGAGCTGCCACCGTGGAGATCCTTCGGGCGGAGCTTGCCCGAGCCAAGGAGGAAGCAAGGAGTAGCAATGCGGCCGCTTTAAAGGCGGCCGAAGAGTTAATGGCCGAACAGGCCGCGCATTGCGAGAGCAAGGGAAAAATAGCCAAGACGGCTGCAGAGTTAAAAGATGCCGCTGACCATTACTAGCTTCTTGAAGAAGAAAATCGGGCGAAGGCGATGGACCTGGAGAAGGCCCTGGTGGCTGCCAAGGAAGCCCGCTCCAAAATTAGAGCGACGAAGGAGGAGCTGAATCAAGCTACAGATATTGTGTCTGGGAAGCCCTTCTTGCTGTGGACTAAGTTCGGAGATCCGAAGTATGCACCTCTGGACCGGCTATGGAGTTCTGCGGGCGCCTACGTGGATTTGGCTGCAAGTGCTGCTGATGTGGCAAAGTACTTCAAGGATCGGAAAGATCATGAAGTGGAAAAACTGTTCTGGTCATAGTTTCATGCTCCTGTCCGTCCGCTGCTGTTGAATGAGCGGATGGCCGAGTGGGCCGAGCTCCATAGGTTGTCCGGACTTGCCATGAGGTCCATGGTGGATCACCTGTGGCCGGGAAGGCCAAGGCCGAATAGCTACTTTAGTTTAGTGCAACAATTCCTTGGTGATGTGCCACGCGTCGATGCTGTAAAGAGATCGGCGTGCATAGAGGGTGCGCGGATGGCCTTTGCCCGTGTCAAGACATGCTGGGCGGAGATGGAGGCCACCACTGTTGCGACACAGGGTTCGGCCGTAGGCCGAGTGGCTGCCGAGCACTACTTTGAAGAAGTTCTTGAAGGCGCTTGTTCGATAGAGGCTCAGTGCTCGAAGAATATTATGTTCTAGTGACCTGTATTCCCATTGTAAAAACAATGTTTTATTGAATTATCAAGGCTGTATTTATACTTTTGCCCGAAAGTACTATGATGCCTCCTGTGTGGCTGTTTATGTATGTATATAACCTGAAAGTTTGCAGCCGCCGGCTTCCGCCCCCACGCATATAATGCAGGGGTGTTCGCAGAAAATGCATATCCACACTTGATGCAACGTCTTGGTTCATTAAGGAGGTGATAGCACAGCGAACGAGGCAATCAGACTATATTGCTTTAACACTTTCACTTAGCCATAGGAGTTTGACGGTGGGGCTACTATATAGCCCCTGGTACTTCTGTGCTCGTCCGAATACGGGGCGCATACGTACATGACTGGGAAACGGCCCTTCGTTAATGCGGAGGAATCCCGAAGATTCCGATGAGTCATCGAGTGGTTGACCAGTCTCTCGCTATATCATGACAGTCAGTTTTCGGCTTTCTCCACTGAGGTGCTCATCCAGACGAACCAGGGCACAATCGCAGCAGTTCTCCCAGTGCTACCTTCACTGATATAACGGAACGTAAGGTACCAAAACGTGGGAGCCGGGCAAACCCAACATTTGACCAAAGACATGATTCGGAGTTGATGCATATAGGGCCAAACTCCCGACGCCGAACACTCCCTAAGGTGTTCGGTCTTTATAACGTATATCGGGCTAAAAACGCCCTTAAGAAGAAACCCCATGTGTCTAGGTACGTGCAAAATCCTGACGTGGCCACATGCCAATAACGCCATCATCCTTCTCGGTTGTGTGGAGTATCCGGAGGATGTGACCAACAAGAGATAGTAAAAAAGGTTTACACAGGGTCTTAATATAAAAAGAAACCTTTGGGCGGGTCCCTGCTGCACGTCTGCACCTGTGTCTCTGTTGTGCCATGTCCTGGATGGGTGTAGCACGATTGTCATCTGCGAAAGGAAAGAACTTAGGTGAAAGTTGCCGCGCCAAAAAGAAGAATTAGTTATTATCGATGAACTATCAAAATTCAAGAGAAGCCGAGTTTAGCTGAGCTGTCCTGATTACACGCGGGAAGCCCCTGGTATCGTTTATGAGGGTTTGATCATCAAACCAATCTCATGTATATATGATTGAACGCCGGATTCGTTTAACCGTGTCCAAGGTCTTGATGGCCCGCCATTTTTTCTGGTTGGTGAGGCCGTCTAGTTTGCGGCAGTTAGAACCGCTGCATCCTCCTCCGTATGTAAGAAATGTTCGGTATTTCCGCTAACTGAGATGATGCCACGTGGACCGCGCATCTTAAGCTTAAGAAAAGCATAATGCGGTATTGTGTTAAAACGAGCGAAAGCCGTTCTTCCGAGTAGTGCTTGATAACCACTTCGGAATGGGGCGATGTGGAAAGTTAACCTTTCGCTTCGGAAGTTATCTGGGGAACCGAATACCACCTATAGTAGTAGAGAGCCTGTACAGTGGGCCTCTTGGCCTGGTATTACTCCCTTGAAGGTAGTATTACTGTGGCTTATTTGTGTCGGGTCTATCCCCATTTTGCGGACTGTGTCCTGATATATCAGATTTAGATCACTGCCGCTGTCCATGAGGACTCGTGTGAAATGGTACCCATTTATTATTGGGTCTACCACCAAGGCCGTCAGTCCTTCGTGCCAGATATTTGTCTCGTGATCCCTATGATCAAAAGTGATCGGGCAGGCCAACCAGGGGTTGAACCTAGGGGTGACAGGCTCTATGGCCCGTGTGTCTCGGAGTGCATGCTTGCTTCTCCTCCATGTCACATGGATCACGTTTACTGTTTTAACCTCTGGTGGGAACTTTTTCTGTCCTCCGGCGCTTTGCTGGCGAGGTTCATCCTCGTCTTCGCTTGGTGTCTCTTCCCCTTTGTGTTCGGTGCTTAGTTTACCGGCCTGCTTGAAGACCCAACATTCTTTGTGGGTATGATTTGCAGGTTTGTCTGGGGTGCCGTGGATCTGACAGAGTTTGTCAAGAATTTTGTTTAGGCCAGATTGTCCTTCTCTGCTGCCTTTGAAAGGCTTTTTCCACTGACCTGGTCGGGAGCCCCTGAATCCGGCATTTACCGCTGTGTTATCTGGGCTACCTTCTTTATTTCGACGCTTGTTTTTGTTGCGTCGTGGTTTACCATTGCCATCCCTGACTTCGGATGTGCTTGGGTCGCTGGTGCTGCTACGGGCCAACCAGCTATCCTCGCCCGCACAAAAGCGGGTCATGAGGCTTGTTAGGGCTGCCATTGTTCTCAGTTTTTCTTGGCCAAGGTGTCTGGCGAGCCATTCGTCTCAGACGCTGTGTTTAAAAGCTGCTAAGGCTTCGGCGTCCGGACAATAGACGATTTGGTTCTTCTTGGTGAGGAACCTGTTCCAAAGCCTTCGGGCAGACTCTCCGGACTGTTGGATTATATGATTTAAATCATCTGCATCCGGAGGTCGGACATAAGTCCCTTGAAAATTGGCCCGAAAAGTGTCCTCGAGCTCCTCCCAACTTCCAATTGAGTTTTTGGGGAGGCTTTTCAGCCAGTGCCGAGATGGCCCTTTAAGCTTGAGGGGCAAGTATTTAATGGCATGGAGATCGTCTCCACGAGCCATATGAATATGGAGGAGAAAGTCCTCTATCCAGACTCCAGGGTTTGTGGTCCCGTCATACGCCTCTATGTTCACCGGTTTGAGTCCCTCTGGGAATTCGTGATCCAGCACCTCATCAGTGAAACATAAGGGGTGTGCGGCACCCCCGTATTGGGATGTGCCATGGTGTTCGGACGGTTGTAGTATTCGGTGTTGGTTTTGTACCGTAGCGCGCTTCCTAGATCCGTAGATGGATCTGGTCGCGCCGGATTTTTGACGCAAGTTCTCACGTAGATCGTGTGTTGACTTGTGTGTGACTTTGTTAGCCGCTCTATCACGTTCACAAGGTGGTGGATCCGGCCGGTTGGCCGTATCATTCTTCCGCTGTATGGGCTCTAAGGCCTCATCGTCGAATTCCGGTAATAGCTTGCGCTTTGGGTAGCTATTTTTATGGTAACTTCCACCATACTTTGTGACTTTGTTCCACCTGCTGTTGAGCGTATCTTGTGCGACCTTGAGCCTTTGCTTCTGTTTCTTCAGGCTCCTCGCTGTGGCAATAAGCCTTTTGCGGAGGTTCTCTTGCTCCAAGTGCGTTTTCGGGATGATGTGTACATCTTCGTCCAGACTGTTTTCTTCCCCAGGCGGGGTTTGATGAGGCTTATCCTTGGCGTCGTGTTCGGACGTCGGATCCGTACTATGTTTGCAGTTTGCATCTTGATCGTGCTCTGCCACCGGGGTGGTGCAGTCGTCGTTTCTTCTAGAGTCGACGGGACTGTTATTTCCTCTTGCGCTGTTATCGCTGTTTTTGCTATGGCGGGACTTAGAGCGGCGCTGCTGACGTCGGCGCTTGGGTTGCTTGGAGGGGGCATCCTCCGCTGTCTCTTTGCCATCGCCCTCTTTGGGTGTATCCACCATATATACGTCATGTGATGAAGTGGTGGTCCAGCGCCCTGTGGGCGGTGGTTCCTGTTCGTCTCCTGCATCGTCTTCCATACCGTCGATGTCTTCGGAGTCGAAGTCGAGCATGTCGGTTAAGTCATCGACAGTGGCTACTAAGTGGGTGGTGAGTGGGCAGCGAATTTCTTCGTTGTCCGCATCCCATTCTAGCCGGACATAGTTCGGCCAAGGTTCTCCTGACAGGGAGAGAGACCTTAATGAATTTAGCACGTCGCTGAAGGGCGAGTGCTGAAAGATATCCATCGAGGTGAACTCCATGGTCGGTGCCCAGTCGGATTCGACGGGCACGGATGTGAGCGGCTCGGAGTCCGTGGCCGGAGATGAACCCAATGGTTCGGCGATACGACTCTCGTAAGGGGTGAAGTCAGTATCTGGCTCTATCACCGCTGAGAGGGCAGCCTCCGTGGCGGGTTCTACCCCTCCGCTCTCGGATGGCGCGATTTTCTCCGGATTAACGGCCGGAGTAGTTGCGGATGCGATCTCCAGAACACTGTCCGACGGCAGAGTTATGTCATGCTCGTCACGACTGTGCGGCGCGTCCGACATGGGCTCGAATCCGTAGAAGATCAAGTCTCTGCGGATGTCGGCCGTGTAGTTCAAGTTTCCAAATCTGACCTGATGGCCAGGGGCGTAGCTCTCGATCTGCTCTAGATGGCCAAGCGAATTGACCCGCAGTGCGAAGCCGCCGAATACGAAGATTTGTCCGGGGAGGAAAACCTCGCCCTGGACCGCATCGCTAGAGATGATCGAGGGGGCCATCAAGCCTTATGGCAACGACACAGTGGAACTCTCAATGAAAGCACCAATGTCGGTGTCAAAACCGGCGGATCTCGGGTAGGGGGTCCTGGACTATGCGTCTAAGGCGGATGGTAATAGGAGGCAGGGGACATGATGTTTACCCAGGTTCGGGCCCTCTTGATGGAGGTAATACCCTATGTCCTGCTTGATTGTTCTTTGATAATATGAGTAGTACAAGAGTTGATCTACCACGAGATCAAAGAGGCTAAACCCTAGAAGCTAGCCTATGGTATGATTGTCTGTTTCCCTACGGACTAAAACCCTCCGATTTATATAGACACAGGAGGGGGCTAGGGTTACACAAGGTCGGTTACAAAGGAGGAGATATACATATCCGTATTGCCTAGCTTGCCTTTCACACCAAGTAGAGTCCCATCCGGACACGGGACGAAGTCTTCAATCTTGTATCTTCATAGTCCAACAGTCTGGCCAAAGGATATAGTCTGGCTGTCCGGAGACCCCCTAATCCAGGACTCCCTCAGCGGGCGTGAATCGGATGTTGCCAACTCCAACAATGAACACAATTTTAAGAGGAATAGTGTATAGGATGTTGGTGGCATCTAGATGAGTAGATGTGAGCAATTAATTGAAAATGTCATATCGAGTGCGATGTAGCCTTGTATTGGTCAATGTGGAATGAAAATTCGTCCTCCGCAATGCATGATTAAAGTGGTTCTTCAACTGAATGGATTCTCCTCGTCGATGCGGTCTTGGTGGTGTGAGGGTTTAACTAGGAGAAGTTGTGGTGTATAGGGGATGTGCATGCTAGGTGAATGTCCACTCTTCCTCTCTTACATGAACTCTTCATCTATTAAAGGAACACAAGAGCCACTCTTGGTTTATTACAGGGACGAAGGCCAGCTCCGTCGATTTCCTATGAACGAAGGGTGATCTTTAGCCCAAACTTGAACGGAAAGGGCCTCATCGGCCCATGTGTGGATGAAGAGTCACACTTCGGCCTAGGGGAGGACGGCTGGGGTATAGAACATGAATTTATTAAATCCTATCCACATCTTTGAAATTTCATAAAAAATATTTTAAAAATAGATTACTACTCCATGTGTGTTGTTGCGGGAACTTGTTAAAAGAAATGAAACATATGAAAGGTTGCTAGCCGATGGCTGGCTGTAGGGGAGGAAAAACAATCGCCTCCCTCGCCTTCCGATGCGATGCACCTGACCGTATGAGCATGTTCCCTCTCCCCTGCTCCATTCCATCTCTATCGCGTGATGCAACACCATGTTAGAGCAGTTACGGAACCGCTCGAGCAACTCAGCAACCCTCACGTAGCATTCCCCACAACAACCGTTGGCTCGTAGCACCACGTTGATCCACGTTGCTAAAGGAAATATGCCTTAGAGGCAATAATAAAGTTGTTATTTATATTTCCTTATATCATGATAAATGTTTATTATTCATGCTAGAATTTTATTAATCAGAAACTTAGTACATGTTGGGGATATTACTACTGGACATAAACCGGCTAGGAGAGGCCGGGTTATCCCCATGATGATTACCTTATTTGAAGCCCATGAAGACATGATGATGGCGCTTCATGAAGGCCCAAGGCCCAAAGGCAGGTTAAGGCCTGTAGACATAAACCGATATTGATGTATACTTGTATGATAAGATAGGAGTAGAGACTGAGTCGGAAACGTTTATGATCTGGCCTCGGGACTCTGTAAACCGACGGGCGTCGACCTATGTATATAAAGGGGCGACCCGGCGGCGGTTTAAGGACAACACACAACAACTCGAGAGCCAGGCAAAGCGTATTCGCTCCTTGGTCATCGAAACCCTAGCAATTCCATCACAACTGGAGTAGGCTTTTACCTTCATTGTAAGGGGCCGAACCAGTATAAACTCTCGCGCCCCTTGTCCGCTTTAAACCCCTTTAAGCTAACCCGTAGTGATGGATCCACGACTAAGTCCTTTCACGAGGACATCTGCCGTGACAAGACCACGACAGTTGGCGCCCACCGTGGGGCTATCGCACGATGGTTTTGAGTTCTTGAAGGTCAGCTTCGAAGGACTCAAGGGATACGCTGTGGGCCGGATGACTAAAAGTCGTCGTGACAAGCTCTACATCGACGATGCAGGATGGAGTCCCGAGGTCGGCTCAATTGAGTACGGGTACCGGGTCCCCTTTGGTGGAATTCACGTCTTCATCGACAAGATCAGCGAACCGGGCCCTGAGCGGGACATCTGCACCGACATCATCGAGACGGCTCAGCGTGCAGGATCCGCCCAGGTTCAGCCTGCCATAAAGCGTGCCTTTGTAGGTGTCATCCATGGAGCGAAATATGAGGATAGATCGGCATCTGGCGGTGAAACCATTGTCTATTCTAATGATGAGTCTTCAAGCGGAGGGACCGAGTCACTGTACCGGCTGCAGGATGGCCGGGTTAGTGGAGGTTCCGATGGCGACAGTATTCCGGACCCCATTGATCTGCCGAGTTGGGTCGCGGTCTTCATGGCCGGTACACAATCAGCACAACACTCTTCTACCGCCGTGGCGATGATCTCCGGTTCAGCAGCAGCAACACCAGCAGGAGCAGGGGGCTCAGCGCCGCCTTCGGCTCAGGTTTTGTCCGATTTGTTCGACGCTTTAGCAACATTGCTGGCAGCAGAGGTGGACGCGGCAATCCAGGATCAGCACAACGCAGAGATTGCAAAGGTGAAGGATCAGATAACTCAAGCTAAAGCAGACCTGGCAGCATAGAACGCCAGGATGGCTACCGAGCGGGCTGAGTTGGAGGCTCAGGCCTACCGACTTATGCTGGATCAGAGTGTGTCAGATGATGTCATGAGAAGAAGATACCGGTCGCACCTCCCGCCGGTTTTTGAGGCAAGAAATCTCTTTAACACGCCAGGAGCTGGCACCAGCAACCAGCCAGTGGTAAACCGGGCGGAGGCGCCTGGGACCAGGGCACCGGTTCAGCCACGTGCGATGGATCTGCTGCCTCAGCCTCGTCAGAATGATGTCCCATCACAACATGTCTCAACACCTCCGGGTCATTACTCTAACCCGTTGGATAACATCGTTGCCGCCGCTTCACGATTGGCAGCTCTCCCGATTGATGGCGAGTCCCCAGTAGCAGTTGAAACACAACGGGCTAGGGAGATCCTTCAGACGGCCTTGACTCAGCAGCAGGCCTATTCATATAGCCACGAAAGGATTCATTCTACTCCCCGCCCAAGCTAGAGCTACAGCGGGCATATCGATGAACCGGCCGTATCAAGCAGCGCGCGGAATCGTAATCCGCCCCGTGTCCATAACCCAACGGGTGGCGGTGGCAATGCCCAGGATGTAGTGGATCGCGCTAGGGCACATCGGGAAGCCGAGTTAGTGGCACAGCATGAAGCTCCGGTTTGACAACTCACTCCAGTTCGTCAATTCACTCCGGTTCATCCAACAACGTCGGTGGAACCGGGGGTTACTTCCAGTTCTTTGGGAGTAGCATGTCTTGTCCCCGCATTGCGCAACGTATGGCTGCCCAAGGATTTCAAAGGCCCGCGCAAGGTGCCGAATTACACCGCTGATTTATCCCCGAGTCATGGGTGGAAAGCTATGAGATGGCAATGGAGATGCTGGATGTGGACGAGGCGTCGTGTGCCAAATACTTCATCATGATGTTGGAGGGAATGGCTTGCACATGGTTGAAAAACCTGCCGGCCAACTCCATTGGGTCGTGGGCCAAGTTAAGGGCCCGGTTCATCCAGAATTTCAAGGATACGTGCAAGCAGCCCATGTCAATCATGGATTTAGTTGCCTGTGTCCAGGAGGAAGGAGAGTCAACAACCCACTGGGTGCGCCGGGTTTCGGAGACTTTGCATTCATCAAATCGCATCAATGCTGACACAGCCGTTTTAACATTGGAAGGCAATTGCCGGTTTGCACCTTTGAAGCTGAAGTTGGGACGGCTTAAACGCCATTGTAATGACATGGGAACACTTATGGCAGCTCTGGTGAAGTATGTCGACTCTGATAGTACCAAGGACCCCGAGTCTGATGATGACAAGATGGGGAAGGGAAAGAAGAGCGGCAACACTAAGGGGCAGCAGCATAACCCGGCAGGTCATGGGAACAACGGTAAATGCAAGGCGGATAATAGCTTTGACTTTGTGGCTAACACCAACACCCAGGATAATGGTCAGCGGCGTAAGGGTAAACCGCCCCAGCAGGGTGGAGGGTCAGGCCCCAATCTGGAGCGCCCGCTGAATCAGCCTTGCCCAAAGCACGGATCAAAGGAGAGGCCAGCCACACATCTTTGGAAGGATTGCTTCATTATGCGGGAGTTCAAAAATTCAAATCTCTTTCAATACGACAATGGATCACCCGACGGTTCAAGAGGCGGTTTCCATGAGCCGGGTTATGGTGGTGGCAGTTCCTGTTCGGGATTCCAAGGTAACCAAACCGGACATGGCAATCAGAGCAGCCGGGGCAACTAGGGAGGTTACAATCATCAAGGGAATCAACAGCAGCAGCAATCGGGTTATCAGAGCAATCCGAAGCAGTTGAATAGTGGACAGTATCATGTCTTCACCACTAGCTTATGTAAGCGCGATCAGAAGCTTCATAAAAGAGCCGTGAACTCCGTTGAACTGGCGGTACCTCGTTATCTGTGCTGGTCTGAACAGCCCATCCTGTGGAGTCGAGAGGATCATCCACCCGGGTTGACAATCTGGGTCATCTGGCCTTGGTGGTGGCACCTCAGGTTGGGGGGGGGGGTATAAGTTTACCAAGGTGCTTATGGATGGAGGAAGTAGTATCAATATCCTTTACTATGAAACCTTCCATCGAATGGGGTTATCAGATAAGAATCTCAAACCGTCGAACACCGTGTTTCATGGTGTGGTGCCTGGTAAATCGGCGTACCCAGTTGGCAAGATAGCTCTGGAAGTTGCTTTTGGAGATGATCATGATTCAAGATCAGAGGTGTTGACTTTTGAAGTGGCGAAAATCAAGAGTCCATATCATGCCCTGTTCGGACGGCCGACTTATGCTAAGTTCATGGCAAGGCCTGATACGTCTCCAACGTATCTATAATTTTTGATTTCTCCATGCTATATTATCTTCTGTTTTGGACATTATTGGGCTTTATTATACACTTTTATATTATTTTTGTGACTAACCTACTAACCGGAGGCCAGCCCAGAATTGCTGTTTTTTGCCTATTTTAGGGTTTCGAAGAAAAGGAATATCAAACGGAGTCCAAATGGAATGAAACCTTCGGGAACGTGATTTTTGGAACAAACAAGATCTAGGAGACTTGGAACCTACGTCAAGCAACCAACAGGGAAGCCACGAGGTAGGGGGCGCGCCTACCCCCCAGGCGCGCCCTCCACCCTTGTGGGCCCCCTGTTGCTCCACCGACGTACTCCTTCCTCCTATATATACCTACGTACCCCCAAACGATCAAATACGGAGCCAAAACCCTAATTCCACTGCCGTAACTTTCTGTATCCATGAGATCCCATCTTGGGGCCTATTCCGGAGCTCTGCCGGAGGGGGCATCGATCACGGAGGGCTTCTACATCAACACCATAGCCCTTCCGATGAAGTGTGAGTAGTTTACCTCATACCTACGGGTCCATATTTATTAGCTAGATGGCTTCTTCTCTCTTTTTGGATCTCAATACAAAGTTCTCCCCCTCTCTTGTGGAGATCTATTCGATGTAATCTTCTTTTGCGGTGTGTTTGTTGAGACCGATGAATTGTGGGTTTATGATCAAGTTTATCTATGAACAATATTTGAATCTTCTCTGAATTATTTTATGTATGATTAGTTATCTTTGCAACTCTCTTTGAATTATCAGTTTAGTTTGGCCTACTAGATTGATCTTTCTTGCAATGGGAGAAGTGCTTAGCTTTGGGTTCAATCTTGCGGTGTCCTTTCCCAGTGACAGTAGGGGCGGCAAGGCACGTATTGTATTGTTGCCATCGAGGATAACAAGATGGTTTTTTTTATCATATTGCATGAATTTATCCCTCTACATCATGTCATCTTTCTTAAGGCGTTACTCTGTTCTTATGAACTTAATACTCTAGATGCATGTTGGATAGCGGTCGATGTGTGGAGTAATAGTAGTAGATGTAGGCAGGAGTCGGTCTACTTGTCTCGGACGTGATGCCTGTATACATGATCATACCTATATATTCTCATAACTATGCTCAATTCTGTCAATTTCTCAACAGTAATTTGTTCACCCATCGTAAAACACTTATGCTCTTGAGAGAAGCCACTAGTGAAACCTATGGCCCCTGGGTCTATCTTCATCATATTAACCTTCCAACACTTAGTTATTTCCTTTGATTTTTTACTTTGCTTTTATTTTACTTTGCGTCTTTATCATAAAAATACCAAAAATATTATCTTATCATATCTATCAGATCTCACTCTCGTAAGTGACCGTGAAGGGATTGACAAGCCCTTATCGTGTTGGTTGCGAGGATTTATTTGTTGTGTGCAGGTGCGAGGGACTCGCACGTAGCCTCCTACTGGATTGATACCTTGGTTCTCAAAAACTGAGGGAAATACTTACACTACTTTGCTTCATCACCCTTTCCTCTTCAAGGGAAAACCAACGCAGTGCTCAAGAGGTAGCAAGAAGGATTTCTGGCGCCGTTGCCGGGGAAGTCTACACAAAAGTCAACATACCAAGTACCCATCACAAACCCCTATCTCCCGCATTACATTATTTGCCATTTGCCTCTCGTTTTCCTCTCCCCGACTTCACCCTTGCCGTTTTATTTGCCCTTCTTCTGTTCGTCTTTTTGTTTGCTTTTATGTCTTACTTGGCTCGTTTGCTTTTTTGGTTGGAATAGTTTTTTATTTATTACTAAACAGAGAACCTAAGATCTATGGATCGTTGAGGGAGTCCTGGATTAGGGGGTGTTCGGGTAGCCGGACTATACCTTCAGCCGGACTCCAGGACTATGAAGATACAAGATCGAAGACTTCGTCCCGTGTTCGGATGTGACTTTCCTTGGCGTGGAAGGCAAGCTTGGCGATGCGGATATTCAAGATCTCCTACCATTGTAACCGACTCTGTGTAACCCTAACCCTATCCGGTGTCTATATAAACCGGAGGGTTGTAGTCCGTAGGACATCAACTCCATATACAACAATCATACCATAGGCTAGCTTCTAGGGTTTAGCCTCCTTGATCTCGTGGTAGATCTACTCTTGTACTACCCATATCATCAATATTAATCAAGCAGGAGTAGGGTATTACCTCCATCGAGAGGGCCCAAACCTGGGTAAAAACATCGTGTCCCTTGTCTCCTGTTACCATCCGGCCTTGACGCACAGTTCGGGACCCCCTACCCGAGATCCGCCGGTTTTGACACCGACATTGGTGCTTTCATTGAGAGTTCCTCTGTGTCGTCGCCTTTAGGCCTGATGGCTCCTTTGATCATCAACAACGATGCGGTCCAGGGTGAGACTTTTCTCCCCGGACAGATCTTCGTCTTCGGCGGCTTCGCACCGCGGGCCAATTCGCTTGGCCACCTGGAGTAGATCGAAAGCTACGCCCCTGGCCATCAAGTCAGGTTTGGAAGCCTAAACTACATGGCAGACATCCGCGGAGATTTGATCTTCGACGGATTCGAGCCACAACCAAGGGCGCTGCACTATCTCGCGGGGCATGATCTAGCTCTATCACCGAACAGTATCCCGGAGGCCGCAAACGCACCAGCTCTGACCCTTAATTCGAAGCCAGTTGTGTCAATCGAGGATGAGCGGTTGCACGTCACCTCGGGGGCTGCGATCTCAAAGGCGATCGAGCCGAACGCCGGCCCCACACTCCGCGTGACTCACGACTCTGAGGATCCGGACTCCTCTCCGGACTCCGAACCCCCCGCGCCCCTGCCAATCGAATCCGATTGGGCGCCAATAATGGAGTTCACCGCCGCGGACATCTTTCAGCACTCGCCTTTTGGCGATATCCTGAATTCTCTCAAGTCTCTCTCTTTATCAGGAGAGCCCTGGCCGAACCGCGGTCAGCGAGGATGGGATACGGACGATGAAGAAATTCAAAGCCCACCCACCACCCACTTGGTAGCCACTGTCGACAATTTAAACGACGTGCTCAACTTCGACTCCGGAGACATCGACAGCATGGATGACGATGCAGGAGATACTGATGAACCAACGCCCATAGGGCATTGGACAGCCACCTCATCTCACGATGTGTACATGGTGGATACCCCTAAAGGAAGCGACAACGAGGAAAAAGGGGATGGAACGGGAGATCGACCCCCTGAAAAGCAATCAAAGCGTCGGCGTAAACACCGACCCAAGCCCCGCCTCGATAAAAACCCAGCCATAGAGCAGGACGAGCCGGTAGACGACGAGCAGGCCTCAGAGCAACCATCCGAACAGGGCAACACGGATAGAGAAACCGAACATCCCTCCTCCGGCGAAAACGGCATTCCAGACGACCTCACGCCGGATAAACCCATGGAGCAGAAGAATCTCCACGAGAGGCTCGTTGCAACTGCACGCAGCCTAAAAAAGCAGAAGCAGAAGCTAAAAACAGCGGAAGATGCACTCCGGATTAGATGGAGCAAAGTAATCAATACCGCAGATAAATACGGCGACGGTCGCCGCACTAAAAGCTATCCGAAAAGAAAGCTACTGCCTGAATTCGATGAAGAGGCCCTAGAGCCCTCGCATTCAAAAAATAAGAAAGCCACATGGTCGGATAGACGACCCCATAAAGCGGCAAGCAGCGCCGCACTTAAATCGGCATGTGACCCACCTAAGGATTCGCATCATGGCCCAGTTAGGTCCATTTATGGGCCAAGAAAGCAAGCTCTCGTAAGCAATGCAATAAAGCCATCATCAGAATCCGGCACACCCAAATACAGGGGCACCGCACACCCCCTATGTTTCACCGATGATGTCCTGGACTATGAATTTCCAAAGGGATTCAAACCCGTAAACATAGAGGCATATGATGGAACAACAGACCCTGGAGTCTGGATCGAGGATTATATCCTCCACATACACATGGCTAGAGGAGATGATCTCCATGCCATAAAATATTTACCCCTTAAGCTTAAAGGGCCAGCCCGGCATTGGCTTAAAAGCCTTCCTGAAAACACAATTGGAAGTTGGGAAGAGCTCGAGGATGCTTTGCGAGCAAATTTTCAAGGGACCTATGTCCGCCCTCCGGATGCAGACGATATTAGTCACATAACTCAACAGCCCGGAGAATCAGCTCGGCAGTTCTGGAATAGATTCCTCACTAAAAAGAATCAGATAGTCGACTGTCCGGACGCCGAAGCCTTAGCAGCTTTCAGGCATAACGTCTAAGATGAATGGCTCGCCAGACACCTCGGCCAAGAAAAGCCAAGAACAATGGCTGCACTAACAAGCCTCATGACCCGCTTTTGTGCAGGAGAGGACAGCTGGTTGGCAAGGTGCAGCCCCAGCGACCCAAGTACATCCGAAACTAGGGATGGAAACGGAAAAGCGCGACGCAACAAGGACCGTCGCCGGACTAAGGAAAAAGTCCGAAGAGCACGACAGTCAATGCCGGATTCAAAGGTTCACGACAAAACCAGACAAAACCGCCCCTCCAGGATAACAGGGACGATCCATCCAACTTAAATAAAATCCTGGACAGGATATGTCAGATACACAGTACTCCCGGGAAGCCTGCTAACCATACCCACAGAGATTGTTGGGTTTTCAAACAATCCGACAGACTCAATGCCGAACACAAGGGGCTCGACACACCAAGCGAAGACGAGGACGAACCCCAAAAGCAGAGCATCAGGAAACAAAAGAACTTCCCACAAGAAGTAGAAATAGTGAACTTACTTCACATAACAAAACGTGCGGCGCCCATAAAGGTACGCACCACACGACCTACCCCCAAAGGGTCCCGCCACTGGTTGTCAAAACCAATCATCTTCGATCAGCTAGATTATTCTAGAAATATCAAGAATGCAGGCTGGACTGCCTTGATACTCGATGCAATAATTGGCGGACTCCAGTTTTCAAATGTCCTTATGGACGGCGGCAGTGGACTAAACCTGATATATCAGGATACAATCCATCACATGGGGATAAACCCAGCAAGAATCCGCCGCAGCAAAACCTCCTTTCAAGGGGTAACACCTGGTCCGGACACCCATTGTATGGGTTTTCTCCGGCTCGAAGTTATATTCGGCTCTGCCGATAACTTCCGCCGCGAAAAGCTGACCTTCCATATCGTCCCATTCTCAAGTCGCTATCAAGCACTACTGGGACGCGAAGCTTTCGCTCGCTTTAACGCAATACCGCATTATGCATCTCTCACGCTTAAGATGCCCGGTCCACGAGGTATCATCTCTTTGAAGGGGAAGCACTAAAGTGCGCCTCCCCAAGCGGAGGACTGTGTGGCCGCTTTGACAGCCCCACAGTAAAATGGCCTCACCGGCCAAAAAACTTCGAAATAGGTCATTAAAGACCACGAACGCGGATAGACGAGTTCGGTACAAAATCATCATTGATGCAGGCTTAGTGGCCATATACCCCCGCGCTAGGGGCTCCACGCATATACAATAAGAGACAATAAAGCTCAATTTTATATATTTTACTTTATACTTTGTTTATTTTAAACTTTTGTTCGGCACGACCAGTTTTCAACTCAGTTCCTCTCTTTTATAGATGAACGTCGTGCGGCGCCCGTCCAGGATACGGCACAACGGAGACACAGGCGCAGACGTGCAGTAGGGACCCGTCCTAAAGGATTCTTTTTAGATTAAGACCCTACGTAAACCTTTTTTACTGTCTCTTGTTGCTACACATCCCCTGGTTTTTTCTGATATAACCAAGGAGGAGGCTGGCGTCTTGGCATGTGGCCATGTCAGAATTTTTGCACGTACCTGGACACTAGGGGCTTTTTTAATAAAGAGTGTTGTTTCGCCCGCACTCATAAAGACCGAACACCTTAGGGAGTGTTCGGCGTCACGAGTTTTGGCATTATATGCATCAGCTCCGAATCATGTCTTTGGTCAAATGTTGGGTTGCCCGGCTCCTGAGTTCGGCTACCTTACGTTCCGCTCTATCGGCTAAGGTAGCACCAGGAGAACTACTGCGATTGTGCCCCGGTTCGGCCGGGCGAGCACCTCAGTAGAGAAAGCCGAAAACCGACTGTCATGATGTAGCGTGAGACTGGTCAGCCACTCGATGACCTATCAGAATCTATCGGATTCCTCCGCTTTAACGAAGGGCCGCTTCCCGGTCAGGCACATACGCGCCCCAAACTCGGGCGAGCGCAGTCGCCACCAAGGGGCTACCTAAATAGTCTCACTGTCAAGCTCCTATGGCTAAGTGAAAGTGTTAAAGCATTATAGTCCGGTTGCCTGGCCCGCTGCGCTATCACCTCCTTTGTAGGACCAAGACATTGGGTTAAGTGTGAAAATGCGTCTTCTGCGAGCACCCCCGCACTATGTGCGTGGGGGCTGAAGCCAATGACTGCCATCTTTCAGATTTTGTATATATATATATATCTTAAAACGGCGGCACAGGAGGTGTTCCCAATACTTGAAGGCACAAGTATAAAAAGGCCACTACAGTTTATCAAAATATTACTTTATAATTACATATGCTATCATAACATAGCATCTTTCGAGCACTGCGTCTCTATTACACGAGCGCCTTCAAGGACTTCCTGAAAATAGTGCTCGGAGGGTACTCGGCTTTTGTCTGAATCTCGGGACGCAACAACGGTGGTCTCCATCTCTGCCAAGTATGTCTTGACACGGGCAAGAGCCATCCTTGCGCCCTCTATGCATGCTGACCTCTTCATTGCATTAATACACGGCACCGCGTCAAGGAATTGCTGCACCAACCTGACATAACTCTTCGGCTCCGATCTCCCCGGCCACACATGACCCATGACGTACTTCATGGCGAGTCCGGACAACCTATTCAGTTCGGCCCATTGAGCCAAACGATCGTCCACTGCCAGTGGACGCTCTGGATTGTGAAACTGCGACCAGAAAAGCTTTTCCACTTCGCGATCTTTCTGATCTCGAAAGTGTTCAGTCGCATCAGCAGCACTCGCTGCCAAATCCAGATAGGTATCCTCCACACTCCACATCCGGTCCAACGGAGCAAACGTCGGATCGCAAAATTTCCTTCGCAGCATAAAGGGCTTTCCAGCCGCAATCTGTTCGGCCTGACGCAGCTCCTCCTTCGCAGCTCTCATCGTAGAGCGCGCGTCCTTGGCATTGGCAACGGCCTTCTCTAAGTCCGTCTATTTCACCTGGTCTTCTTTCTCAAGAAGTCTGCAATGGTCTGCAGCGCTCTTTAACTTTTCGGCCATCTCGGCCATCTCTTCCTTGCTTCGGCAATGAGCAGCCTGTTCGGCTCTCAGCTCTTCAAGGGCTTTCTTGGCAGCCGCATCACTTTCTTTGGCTTGTTCTTTAGCTCGGGCAAGTTCTGCCCTAAGACTCTCCACGGCGGCCGCACCATCTGCATCAAGCACACACATTGTAAGACACTGGCATAAAACTCTTCTTACCTGATGCCGCCCGAGGAATTACATACCTTGAGCCTCATCAAGCCACTTGTTGACAAGCGCGATGTCGGCATCTGCCACGACCAGTTGCCGCTTTAGTTCGGCAAAATCATCAGTTCGGCTCGATTCCGGACACCCTGCCGCCTACATTCAAAGGCGACATCTTAGACCTGGGATTATGATCCTCCGCGTGCCGTCACTTCTTGACGACGCGCAGAGTCTCAGGGGCTACTATCTACACAGGGTGCATCTTATTCATGGCAACTGACAAAAGTGTACATTATCTAATGTACCTCAAAACCCGTCAGTAAACTTTTGACGGCCTCATGCAATCCGCTCTCTGCGGATGAGATCCTTTCAATCACCGTGCCCATCAATGCACGGTGCTCCTCCGAGATAGAAGCTCGCCCCAGCAGAATCTTTAGCTCCTCCGGCCGAGCACCAGACGGTGCCGGACTTGTCCCATGACCTCTTTCGAAGGCCGGACGCGGAGAACCTCGGGAGGCCACATAGCTATCTTCCGCCCCTGCCGGATTCGGAGAAACCCTCCGCGACAACACCTCAGGGTCGCCCGCCTCGCTAGGCGGCACGGCAGGGGGAGGCGTCCCGCTCTCCATCATCTCCGGAAGGAGATCCCCCGAAGACGAGCTCTATTGAGAAGGGCTGAGATCCGAGCTACAAGGTAAAAATTCGGTTAATCTTCTCAGATATAAATCAAGGATTTCCCTCATCCCTCAAAAGGAAAATCTTTCTCTACTTACGGCTCACTGGAGGGCTGATCCCCTTGAGGGCGTAGTCCAGCCGAGGAACTCCCCGACGTTGGACCCTCTGACGAGGATTTTTCCCCCCGCTTCGAGGCCATGGTTTCCGGGTCATCAGAGGCGGCTCTCTTCTTCCCCTTAGGAGAGGAATTGTCGGTTCCTCCCTTCGGAGCAGCCTCCTTCGAGGAGGCCATAGTTTCCTTGTCCTCCCCCTTGCTCCCCTCCAAAGGCATTATCTCCAGCATCCTGACCAGCACGAGATCCGGCCTGGTTTCGGGAAGGGGAGCCGGACACCTGATCAGCTTTGCCTTCACTATCCACTCCTGTTTAAAAGGACGACTCTTTTAGGGGCAAGTTTATGACAATTATACGGATAGAAGGTCTGGGCACAAGGTTGCTTACTTGAGTATCCGGGCGATTGCAGCTTAGGCCCGCGTCCTCGGTTAAATCCGGACACATCTCTTGTGATCCGAAGAACAGTTTATACATCTCCGCGGGCGTTGCGCCCTTGAAGTTCTGGAGAGCTCGCGGTCCCTCTGGATTAAACTCCCACAGGCGAAGGGGGCGACGTTTGCCGGGCAATATTCGGCGAATCAGCATGACCTGCGTCACCTTGACCAGGCTGAGGTCTCCTTCCAAGAGATCCTTAATGCGGCCCTGTAACAAGGGCACGTCTTTGGGCAAACCCCAATCTAACCCTCTGTTGACCCATGACGCTAGCCGTGGTGGGGGACCCGAGCGAAAGGCAGGAGGCGCCACCCACTTGGTGCTCCGGGGAGCGGTGATATAAAACCACTCTCGTTGCCACAAGCCTAGCTCCTCTTGAAAAGAGCCCTCGGGCCATGGAGCATCAACATTTTTGCTTATAACAGCGCCTCCACACTCTGCGTGCCGTCCCTTGATCATCTTCGGCTCCACTTTGAAGGTCTTGAGCCATAATCCGAAGTGAGGGGTAACACGGAGGAACGCTTCACACACGACAATAAACGAGGAGATATGGAGGATGGACTCTGGAGCTAAGTCATGGAATTCCAGCCCGTAATAAAACAGCAGTCCCCTCACAAAGGGATCCATTGGGAAGCCCAACCCCCGAAGGAAGTGAGACATGAACACCACGCTCTCACCGGGCTGGGGACTGGGAATGACCTGCCCTTGAGCAGGCAACCTATGCGAAATTTCGCCGGTCAGGAACTTAGCCTCCCTCAACTTTAGTACGTCCTCCTCCGTGACGGAGGAGGGCATCCATCGGCCTTGAAGGTCAGAACCGGACATTGTCAAAAGTCCGAAGCGCCCGGAATCTGGAGCCTAGGGTGTTGGAACTCGAGGCGACGGGCTAACTCGCTTGAGATTGAAAAAAGGAGTAAGGCCTTGGTCTCTTTATAAGAGGTTGAATACCAAGAGCCCTCCCCGTAACCGTTCGGGACTCGTCTTTGATCGAGGAAACGTGCTAACAGGCGCGGTTGGGTTACCCACGTCCGTATTGATGAGAATCCCGTAAAAGGGGTACACGATCTCTGCTTTGACAAGACGTGCCAAGGAAACCACCTCGCAAAACGTGCTGAGGTGGGAAAGTAAAAACGATTCGAGTAAAGGACTTGGCCGCAGTGTGATGACGCACTGCGGAATACGTCAGCAGATTTGATTTGTGTTAATATTATTCTCTCTATGGCAATATGTGGAAACTTATTTTGCAGAGCCGGACACTACTCTTGGTGTTTACAATCTTCTATGAAGGACTTGGAGGAGGAACCCGCCTTGCAATGCCGAAGACAATCTGCGCGCCGGACTCGTCGTCATTGAAGCCTGGTTCAGGGGCTACTGAGGGAGTCCTGGATTAGGGGGTGTTCGGGTAGCCGGACTATACCTTCAGCCAGACTCCAGGACTATGAAGATACAAGATCGAAGACTTCGTCCCGTGTCCGGATGGGACTTTCCTTGGCGTGGAAGGCAAGCTTGGCGATGCGGATATTCAAGATCTCCTACCATTGTAACCGACTCTGTGTAACCCTAACCCTATCCGGTGTCTATATAAACCGGAGGGTTGTAGTCCGTAGGACATCAACTCCATATACAACAATCATACCATAGGCTAGCTTCTAGGGTTTAGCCTCCTTGATTTCGTGGTAAATCTACTCTTGTACTACCCATATCATCAATATTAATCAAGCAGGAGTAGGGTATTACCTCCATCGAGAGGGCCCAAACCTGGGTAAAAACATCGTGTCCCTTGTCTCCTGTTACCATCCGCCTTGACGCACAGTTCAGGACCCCCCTACCCGAGATCCGCTGGTTTTGACACCGACAATCGCCATCCACTTTCTAATCTTTTTAAGAGATCCAATTATGATGAACCAATTGCTAGTGAGTCTTGTGCACTAGATTATCTTTATGAGGTTTTGCTTGAAATTCGTGAATATGAAAAGTGTGATGAATTACTTTATGAAGCGATTCATGATAGATCTTTGAATAAAAAGCATGATTGCAATGATTTTATTATAAATTCTATTTATGTAAATTGTGCTAATAATATGCAAAACCCTAAGCTTGGGGATGCTAGTTTTGCTATGTCCTCTACTTGTTGCAATGATCATGATTGGGGTGATTCTTCTTATGATCTTGAAAATTTATTTAAGCCCCATGATGAATATGATATTGATAATAGCATTTGCAATACCATTGAAAGTGGGTTTGGAAGAGTGTCAACTTTAGATCCCACTATTTTGGAAGAGTATCAACTTTGCATGCATGTGGATCGTGTTGAAAATATTTTATGTGATAGCTATTTTGTTGAATTTGCTTATGATCCTACATGTAATTATTATGAGAGAGGAAAATATGGTGGTAGAAATTTTCATGTTACTAAATTACCTCTCGTTATGTTGAGATTGCTATTGTTTCTTTCCACTTCCTTGCATATGTTAGTTTTTGCTTGCCTTGATAATTTGTTTGCCTATAAGATGCCTATGCATAGGAAGTATGATAGACTTAGATGCGTTTTCCACCTGTTTTATGATGTTCTCTTTGTGCTTCAATTCTTGTCTTTCATGTGAGCATCATTGAAACATTATGCCTAGCTATAAGGCTTTAAAGAAAAGCACTTGTTGGGAGACAACCCAATATTTTTCCTTGCTGTTATTCAATAAATAATTTATCTAGCCTCTGTTTTGGTTGTGTTTTTTGTGTTTAATTAGTGTTTGTGCCAAGTAGAACCGTTGGGAAGACTTGGGGAAAGTCTTGTTAATCTTGCTGTAAAAAACAGAAACTTTAGCGCTCACGAGAACTGCTGCCATTTTTATTTGGAAAGTGCTATTTAGTTAATTATTTTTGCAGATTGATTAATATATAAATAACTCACGTCCAGCAATTTATTTTAGAATTTGTGAGGTTCCAGATCTTGCGCTAGCTACAGATTACTACAGACTGTCCTATTTTTGACAGATTCTGTTTTTCATGTGTTGTTTGCTTATTTTGATGAATCTATGGCTAGTAAAATAGTTTATAAACCATAGAGAAGTTGGAATACAGTAGGTTTAACACCAATATAAATAATGAATGAGTTCATTACAGTACCTTGAAGTGGTCTTTTGTTTTCTTTCGCTAATGGAGCTCACGAGATTTTCTACTTTAAGTTTTGTGTTGTGAAGTTTTCAAGTTTTGGGTAAGAATTTGATGGATTATGGAACAAAGAGTGGCAAGAGCCT